>NC_045439.1:46242315-46316984 GCF_002776525.5 Piliocolobus tephrosceles | reverse complement strand
CCCCCATGATAGGCCCCGGTGTGTGATGTTCCCCTTCCCGAGTCCAAGTGATCTCATTGTTCAGTTCCCACCTATGAGTGAGAACATGCGGTGTTTGGTTTTCTGTTCTTGCGATAGTTTGCTGAGACTGATGGTTTCCAGCTGCATCCATGTCCCTACAAAGGACACAAACTCATCCTTTTTTATGGCTGCATTCCATGGTGTATATGTGCCACATTTTCTTAATCCAGTCTGTCACTGATGGACATTTGGATTGATTCCAAGTCTTTGCTATTGTGAATAGTGCCGCAATAAACATACGTGTGCATGTGTCTTTATAGCAGCATGATTTATAATCCTTTGGGTATATACCCAGTAATGGGATGGCTGGGTCATATGGTACTTCTAGTTCTAGATCCCTGAGGAATCACCATACTGTTTTCTATAATGGTTGAACTAGTTTACAATCCCACCAGCAGTGTAAAAGTGTTCCTATTTCTCCACATCTCTCCAGCACCTGTTGTTTCCTGACTTTTTAATGATTGCCATTCTAACTGGTGTGAGATGGTATCTCATTGTGGTTTTGATTTGCATTTCTCTGATGGCCAGTGATGATGAGCATTTTTTCATGTGTCTGTTGGCTGTATGAATGTCTTCTTTTGAGAAATGTCTGTTCATATCCCTTGCCCACTTTTTGATGGGATTGTTTGTTTTTTTCTTGTAAATTTGTTTGAGTTCTTTGTAGGTTCTGGATATTAGCCCTTTAGCTGATGAGTAGATTGCAAAAATTTTCTCCCATTCTGTGGGTTGCCTGTTCACTCTGATGGTAGTTTCTTTTGCTGTGCAGAAGCTCTTTAGTTTAATTAGATCCCATTTGTCAATTTTGACTTTTGTTGCCGTTGCTTTTGGTGTTTTAGACATGAAGTCCTTGCCCATGCCTATGTCCTGAATGGTATTACCTAGGTTTTCTTCTAGGGTTTTTATGATATTAGGTCTAACATTTAAGTCTCTAATCCATCTTGAATTAATTTTCGTATAAGGAGTAAGGAAAGGATCTAGTTTCAGCTTTCTCCTTATGGCTAGCCAATTTTCCCAGCACCATTTATTAAATAGGGAATCCTTTCCCCATTTCTTGTTTTTGTCAGGTTTGTCAAAGATCAGATGGCTGTAGATGTGTGGCATTATTTCTGAGGGCTCCATTCTGTTCCATTGGTCTATATCTCTGTTTTGGTACCAGTACCATGCTGTTTTGGTTACTGTAGCCTTGTGGTATAGTTTGAAGTCAGGTAGCGTGATGCCTCCAGCTTTGTTCTTTTGACTTAGGATTGTCTTGGCAATGCAGGCTCTTTTTTGGTTCCATATGAACTTTAAAATAGTTTTTTTCAATTCTGTGAAGAAACTCATTGGTAGCTTGATGGGGATGGCATTGAATCTATAAATAACCTTGGGCAGTATGGCCATTTTCACGATATTGATTCTTCCTATCCATGAGCATGGTATGTTCTTCCATTTGTTTGTGTCCTCTTTTATTTCACTGAGCAGTGGTTTGTAGTTCTCCTTGAAGAGGTCCTTTACATCCCTTGTATGTTGGATTCCTAGGTATTTTATTCTCTTTGAAGCAATTGTGAATGGCAGTTCATTCCTGATTTGGCTCTCTGTTTGACTGTTACTCGTGTATAAGAATGCTTGTGATTTTTGCACATTAATTTTGTATCCTGAGACTTTGCTGAAGTTTCTTATCAGCTTAAGGAGATTTGGGGCTGAGACAATGCAGTTTTCTAAATATACAATCATGTCATCTGCAAACAGGGACAATTTGACTTCTTCTTTTCCTAATTGAATACCCTTTATTTCTTTTTCTTACCTGATTTCCCTAGACAGAACTTCCAACACTATGTTGAATAGGAGTGGCGAGAGAGGGCATCCCTGTCTTATGCCAGTTTTCAAAGGGAATTTTTCCAGTTTTTGCCCATTCAGTATGATATTGGCTGTGGGTTTGTCATAAATAGCTCTTGTTATTTTGAGATACGTTCCATCAATACCGAATTTATTGAGCGTTTTTAGCATGAAGGGCTGTTGAATTTTGTCAAAAGCCTTTTCTGCATCTATTGAGATAATGATGTGGTTTTTGTCTTTGGTTCTGTTTATATGCTGGATTACATTTATTGATTTGCGTATGTTGAACCAGCCTTGCATCCCAGGGATGAAGCCCACTTGATCATGGTGGATAAGCTTTTTGATGTGCTGCTGGATCCGGTTTGCCAGTATTTTATTGAGGATTTTTGCATCGATGTTCATCAGGGATATTGGTCTAAAATTCTCTTTTTTTGTTGTGTCTCTGCCAGGCTTTGGTATCAGGATGATGTTGGCCTCATAAAATGAGTTAGGAAGGATTCCCTCTTTTTCTATTGATTGGAATAGTTTCAGAAGGAATGGTACCAGCTCCTCCTTGTACCTCTGGTAGAATTCAGCTGTGAATCCATCTGGTCCTGGACTTTTTTTGGTTGGTAGGCTATTAATTATTGGCTCAATTTCAGAGCCTGCTATTGGTCTATTCAGGGATTCAGCTTCTTCCTGGTTTAGTCTTGGGAGAGTGTAAGTGTCCAGGAAATTATCCATTTCTTCTAGATTTTCTAGTTTATTTGCATAGAGGTGTTTATACTATTCTCTGATGGTAGTTTGTATATCTGTGGGGTCGGTGGTGATATCCCCTTTATCATTTTTTATTGTGTCTATTTGATTCTTCTCTCTTTTCTTCTTTATTAGTCTTGCTAGCGGTCTATCAATTTTGTTGATCTTTTCAAAAAACCAACTCCTGGATTCATTGATTTTTTGGAGGGTTTTTTGTATCTCTATCTCCTTCAGTTCTCCTCTGATCTCAGTTACTTCTTGCCTTCTGCTAGCTTTTGAATGTGTTTGCTCTTGCTTCTCCAGTTCTTTTAATTGTGATGTTAGAGTATCTATTTTAGATCTTTCCAGCTTTCTCTTGTGGGCATTTAGTGCTATAAATTTCCCTCTACACACTGCTTTAAATGTGTCCCAGAGATTCTGGTATGTTGTATCTTTGTTCTCATTGGTTTCAAAGAACATCTTTATTTCTGCCTTCATTTCGTTATGTACCCAGTAGTCATTCAGGAGCAGGTTATTCAGTTTCCGTGTAGTTGAGCGGTTTTGATTGAGTTTCTTAGTCCTGAGTTCTAGTTTGATTGCACTGTGGTCTGAGAGACAGTTTGTCATAATTTCTGTTCTTGTACATTTGCTAAGGAGTGCTTTACTTCCAATTATGTGGTCAATTTTGGAATAAGTGCGATGTGGTGCTGAGAAGAATGTATATTCTGTTGATTTGGGGTGGAGAGTTCTGTAGATGTCTATTAGGTCTGCTTGCTGCAGAGATTAGTTCAGTTCCCGGATATGCTTGTTGACTTTCTGTCTCGTTGATCTGTCTAATGTTGACAGTGGGGTGTTGAAGTCTCCCATTATTATTATATGGGAGTCTAAGTCTCTTTGTAAGTCTCTAAGGACTTGCTTTATGAATCTGGGTGCTCCTGTATTGGGTGCATATATATTTAGGATAGTTAGCTCTTCCTGTTGAATTGATCCCTTTACCATTATGTAATGGCCTTCTTTGTCTCTTTTGATCTTTGATGGTTTGAAGTCTGTTTTATCAGAGACTAGTATTGCAACCCCTGCTTTTTTCTGTTCTCCATTTGCTTGGTAGATCTTCCTCCATCCCTTTATTTTGAGCCTATATATGTCTCTGCATGTGAGATGGATCTGCTGAATACAGCAGACTGATGGGTCTTGACTCTTTATCCAGTTTGCCAGTCTGTGTCTTTTAATTGGACCATTTAGTCCATTTACATTTAAGGTTAATATTGTTATGTGTGAACTTGATCCTGCCATTTTGATATTAACTGGTTATTTTGCTCGTTAGATGATGCAGTTTCTTCCTAGCCTCGATGGTCTTTACATTTTGGCATGTTTTTGCAATGGCTGGTACCGGTTGTTCCTTTCCATGTTTAGGGCTTCCTTCAGGGTCTCTTGTAAGGCAGGCCTGGTGGTGACAAAATCTCTAAGCATTTGCTTATCTATAAAGGATTTTATTTCTCCTTCGCTTATGAAACTTAGTTTGGCTGGATATGAAATTCTGGGTTTAAAATTCTTTTCTTTAAGAATGTTGAATATTGGCCCCCACTCTCTTCTGGCTTGTAGAGTTTCTGCCAAGAGATCTGCTGTTAGTCTGATGGGCTTCCCTTTGTGGGTAACCCGACCTTTCTCTCTGGCTGCCCTTAAGATTTTTTCCTTCATTTCAACTTTGGTGAATCTGGCAATTATGTGTCTTGGAGTTGCTCTTCTCGAGGAGTATCTTTGTGGCGTTCTCTGTATTTCCTGAATTTGAATGTTGGCCTGCCCTACTAGGTTGGGGAAGTTCTCCTGGATAATATCCTGAAGAGTGTTTTCCAACTTGGTTCCATTTTCCACCTCACTTTCAGGTACCCAAATCAGACGTAGATTTGGTCTTTTTACATAATCCCATACTTCTTGCAGGCTTTGTTCATTTCTTTTTCTTCTTTTTTCTTTTGGTTTCTCTTCTCACTTCATTTCATTCATTTGATCCTCAATCGCTGATACTCTTTCTTCCAGTTGATCGAGTCAGTTACTGAAGCTTGTGCATTTGTCACGTATTTCTCGTGTCATGGTTTTCATCTCTGTCATTTCGTTTATGGCCTTCTCTGATAATTATTCTAGTTATCAATTCTTCCACTCTTTTTTCAAGATTTTTAGTTTCTTTGTGCTGGGTACGTAATTCCTCCTTTAGCTCTGGGAAGTTTGATGGACTGAAGCCTTCTTCTCTCATCTCGTCAAAGTCATTCTCCGTCCAGCTTTGATCCATTGCTGGCGATGAGCTGCGTTCCTTGAGAGGGGGAGATGCGCTCTTATTTTTTGAATTTCCAGCTTTTCTGCCCTGCTTTTTCCCCATCTTTGTGGTTTTATCTGCCTCTGGTCTTTGATGATGGTGACGTACTGATGGGGTTTTCGTGTGGGTGTCCTTCCTGTTTGTTAGTTTTCCTTCTAACAGTCAGGACCCTCAGCTCTAGGTCTGTTGGAGATTGCTTGAGGTCCACTCCAGACCCTGTTTGCCTGGGTGTCAGCAGCAGAGGCTGCAGAAGATAGAATATTGCTGAACAGCGAGTGTACCTGTCTGATTCTTGCTTTGGAAGCTTCCTCTCAGGGGTGTACTCCACCGTGTGAGGTGTGGGGTGTCGGTCTGCCCCTAGTGAAGGATGTCTCCCAGTTAGGCTACTCAGGGGTCAGGGACCCACTTGAGCAGGCAGTCTGTCCTTTCTCAGATCTCAACCTCCGTGCTGGGAGATCCACTGCTCTCTTCAAAGCTGTCAGACAGAGTTGTTTGCATCTGCAGTAGTTTCTGCTGCTTTTGTTGTTGTTGTTGTTGTTGTTGTTTAGCTGTGCCCTGTCCCCAGAGGTGGAGTCTACAGAGACAGGCAGGCCTCTTTGAGCTGCTGTGAGCTCCACCCAGTTCGAGCTTCCCAGCGGCTATGTTTACCTACTTAAGCCTCAGCAATGGCGGGCACCCCTCCCCCAGCCTCGTTGCTATCCTGCAGTTAGATCGCAGACTGCTATGCTAGCAATGAGGGAGGCTCTGTGGGCATGGGACCCTCCCGGCCAGGTGTGGGATATAATCTCTTGGTGTGCCCGTTTGCTAAGACCCTTGGTACAGCGCAGTATTGGCGTGGGAGTTACCCAATTTTCCAGGTGTTGTGTGTCTCAGTTCCCCTGGCTAGGAAAAGGGATTCCCTTCCCCCTTGCGCTTCCGAGGTGAGGCGATGCCTCGCCCTGCTTCAGCTCTCGCTGGTCGGGCTGCAGCAGCTGACCACCACCGATTGTCCAACACTCCCTAGTGAGATGTACCCAGTACCTCAGTTGAAAATGCAGAAATCACCTGTCTTCTGTGTTGCTCGCGCTGGGAGCTGGAGACTGGAGCTGTTCCTATTCGGCCATCTTAGAAATTTATTTCTTATAGCTCTGAAGGCTGGCAAGTCCAAGAGCATGGTGCTGGCTAGAATGATTTCAGTCCTGGTGAGGGCCTCTTCCTGGCTTGCAAATGGCTGCCTTCTTGTGTCCTCACATGGTGCAGAAAGAGTGATCTCTGTTCCTCTTCCTATAAAGCCATAATCCCATTATGAGGGCCCTACCCTCGTCACTTAATCTAACCCTGATTGCCTCCCAAAGACCCCATCTTCAAATACTTGTGGGTTAGGGCTTCAATATGAATTGAGGGGTTGGAGAAGACACAATTCTGTCCACAGAACTTTCTGTGAACAAGCATGTTATTCCCTCCCTCCCTCTCTCCCTCCCTCCCTCCCTTCCTTCCTTCCTTCCTTCCTTTTCTTTCTTTCTTCTTTCACAAATGTTGTCCCTTTCTCCAAAAGAATAAGAATCTGCTTTATGCAGCTGGCACCAGAACTTCTCTTAGTAAGGGAAATATCCTTAATGTCTTTTTCTTTGTGGGGGTGGGGGGAATGTCTTGATAAGTCATTTAGGTATGAAAGGTGAAATCTTACACAGTGGCACAGTAATGTGAATGTACTAAATGCCTGCTAATTGTATACTTTAAAGAGGTTCATTTAATGTTAAGTGAATTTCGCCTCAATCCAAAAAAGTGTGATCCTATAGAAATGGTTGGCAGGAGGAGAGGAAGTGAGAGAAATAGCTAAACTACTCTGTGTAAAAGAGAAAATGTGAATTTGGGAACTGGAGAAAAGCAAAGGGAAAGCGGCAGAGAGTGCTAAGCCAGTAGTGGGAATCTAGAGGAAAAGTGGCTGATGGGCATTTTAAGAACAGAAACAGTTAATATTCACTTTTAATTTGCCTGTCTCTGTCTCCTGAAACTAATAAAGTCAGTCAGTAGACACAAAAATACCTTGTGTGAACAGAATTGTGTATGTAAACCCTTCTTACACCTACATGTGATGGAACACATACAGCCTTATGCTATATCCAGGTGATCCAGAAACTTCAAAAAGTGAAATTCAAAGGCAGAGATGGCCAAGAAAAAATGTAAGCCACCTGCTTCCTCCCAGAGTCCGTGGGCACATCAGGAGGGTTGTGGGACGATCCTCATGAGGGATGTGATTGAACCAACTTATGCTAACTCTCAAAGTGTATTGAGACTTTCCTTGACATCTCATTGGCAATGTATTGTCATTTCATTGAGTAAAGGGCTCATTATTGACTAGTCATCAATTGTACTTGTAGGGAAATGCCTCTTTTTAAAGACAAGAGACCAGACCTCCACAGAGGTAGATCTTGGAGGTTGGAGCAGCTCTAGAATTTCTAACATTTCCCCTTATGGTCATCTTGCTAGGTTCTCTGTAACAAAGCCTGGTAGTTCAGAAATCAGGCTCCAAGAACGTGCCTTATATCAACCTGTTTGTTTGTGTGTGTGGGTGTGGGTGTGTGTGTGTTTGGGATCAGAGCCACTCAACTTCCTTTTTTTTTTTTTTTTTGAGACAGAGTTTCACTTTTGTTGCCCAGGCTAGAGTGCAATGCTGTGATCTCAGCTCACTGCAACCTCCACCTCCCAGGTTCAAGCAATTCTCCTGCGTCAGCCTCCCGAGTAGCTGGGATTACAGGCATGAGCCACCACGCCCAGCTAATTTTGTATTTTCAGTAGAGATGGGGTTTCTCCATATTCATCAGGCTGGTCTCAAACTCCCGAGCTCAGGTGATCTGCCCACCTCGGCCTCCCAAAGTGCCGGGATTACAGGCATGAGCCACTGTGCCCAGACTTCAACTCAACTTCTACTTGGATGGTGGCAGTAGGAATCAGAGGGAGTGGGGCCCCTAGGGAAGGGCACTCCCATGGAAAAAGAGTGAAGACGAATTTTATAATTCCCTGGTTTTCTTACCCAGTTCTCCAACCTGCTAAAATCTGAGAAAGTTTTATATTTTAAATGAATGGAAGATCAGTAATCTCATAAAATAATATGACACTAATGAGCTAGCACTTCTGTGTATGGACCAGGTTCTATGCCAAGCACATTCTCATGTAATCTGAGGTAAGCACAGTTATATTCCCCATTTAATAGATTAGAAATTAAAGTTTAGAGAGACTGTAAGGTTAAATGACTCATCCTTAAGGATGTTCAAGGTTATACATCCTTAAGATGCCATCCTAAGAATAGAAACAAGTTTGACTATAAAGGCTGTGTGCTTAATTACCATGTTAATAAAGTGTATCCAACTGTTGGAGGTTTTTCTACAAAAAGGTTCTGCTCATAGTAGGTACATAGTCAATACTGACTGTGTTGAAGGCTGCTTTATTCATTTAAAATGTGGCACCTAAATCTGTTCTGTTACATCAGCCAGACAGTATTTTGGCTGGCCTTGTGTCCTCTTGAGTCATGGTTCATTGCCACAGCACTGTTATTTCTCCTTTTTTAAGTATTTCAGAGGAAATTCTGGACAAAGGGAAGGTATATGGGTTTTTAAGTAGAGCAGGAATGTGTTCCAATAGTTGTCAACTAGACTTTGAGAAAACTTGGATGTCTTACAAAACAATGTCAGAAATCCATTTCTGTGTTCTGTGACTTTCTACAAACACAATTTTTAAAAATCCAAATATAGCTTAGACCATCAGTAGTCTAATTCAGTGTTTCCCAGATTTGAGATTTCTTTTGGAACTTTAGAACGTCAAAATGAATCTTGGGACATTCATAATATTGCAAACTTTTTATTTTACAAGTTGATTGAGGACATTAAACTTGCCACCTTCAATATAAAAAATTAAGGTTATAATAAAATACGGTCTTTTAAATTCAACAGGTTTAGATTTGTGAAAAACTTGCTATGTAGTCATTTATCTCATCAAGGACCAATGAAAATTTTCTCATAGACCAACACTTGGAAACTACCAGTCTGAATAACCAGTCTATATTCAAAATTCAGTAAAGATTTGTTCACTTCTAATGCTCATTGACTTCAATTATCTTATAGGTAGAAAGAAGTAGATACAAAAATAGATCTTGATTACAAAATACATTGATGACTTAGTTGACCCTTTCCCCACTCATTACTAATCCTAACTTGCGAAAAATATCTAAATAGGTTCTGGTTTACAAATTTGCAAAATTTTTGTCAACACTTCAGGATTTAGAAAAAAACACTGACAAGACATTTTTACTATATAACTTCCTAAGTTTATATGATACACCAGAAGTCAGTAAGGATTATGCCATAATAATATTTACATTTCACAGGGAAGCAAAATACTTGGAGCCTGTCTGTGTCTTTGTCTAAAGATTTGTCATTCATTTGCATTCAAAAAATTCTTTGCTTTCATTCATCCAGAATGGTTCTCAATTTATTAGCTTACCAGACTACATAAATAGAGATGCATTCATGCATTTTAATTTCAGTGTAAAATGGCTTTCCTCAATTTTTTTTTCTACTCAACTCTCCCAAAAGATGTCTAATCACTTCCACACTCAGTTACTTAAACCTTTCATAATATTGTTACTTCTATAGCAAAACAAAAAGTAATTTGCTTTTAATAAATCAGAGAGCCCTACTCTAGCAATCTAGAACTTTATTCTGGTGAGAGAAAATTCTCGAATTCTATTTCCAGCCTCATTTGTGAATAGATGAGTTTCCCTGTCACAAAGCATTGTTAGGTAGGTACAGTATTTGTTCTTTAGTTGGTAAACTACTGAAACTTACAGTCCAATGGAGATGGCCTCTATACAGTGCCTGGGATGGTGATACCCTGAAGGGCAGGGTGTGGCTGGTGCATGTGCCACATGCACACTAGGCCATCTGTGCGTGCTTGTTGAAAGAATGACATATCTTGGTGAGTAATAAGAACATTAAAAGCTCTACTGGATAAGTTCATAGAGGTGGGGTTCACTGCCTTCTGGGTGAGTGGGGAAGACTTCATGAAGAAAGCAACAACTGAAGTAAAATTGAAGGATAACCAAAGTAGAAATGAGAGTGAAAGGAAGATATTCGTGCTTGGAAAGAAAATACTAACAACATGTACAGGAAAACACAAGGTATATTTTGGAGATGACAAGTAAAAATTTTGCCAGGAGCACAGATGTAATAGCAATTTGAGAAGTAAAGCTGAAGGGTAGGATCCCGATGTGGAGAATGCTGGGACCCAGGCTGAGCGTGGACTTTACATCAAGTAGAAGTGGTAGAGAAAGATTAATTGCCTCTCTGCATTGGACTAGTGCCATTTTGTTGTCTTTCAAAAGTTAAAAAGAAGCACTTTAGGCCTTCAAGGACTAGTTATCTAAAAACCACACTTGATTTGTTCTTAAGTCTCAGCTCCAGGTCATACGAGGAACTTTTTCTGGAGTTTTATAAAATTCCTCATGCACTCAGATCCTATTAATACCTCTGGCATCTTTTCTTTTTTTTTTTTTTTCGAGACAGGGTCTCTCTGTCGCACAGGTTGGAGTGCAGTGGCGCGATCTCAGCTCACTGCAGCCTCTGCCTTCTGGACTCAAGCAATCCTCCCACCTCTGGAGTAGCTGGGACTACAGGTATGTGCCACCATGCCCAGCTAATTTTTGTACTTTTTGTAGAGACAGGGTTTCACCATGTTGCCCAGGTTAGTCTGGAACTCCTGAGCTCAAGCAGTCCGCCCACTTCGGCCTCCCAAAATTCTGGAATTACAGGCATGAGCCACTGAGCCTGGTCAAGACCTCTGGCATCTCTCTCTCTCTCTTTTTTCTTTTTTTTTGAGACAGAGTCTCGCTCTGTCACCCAGGCTGGAGTGCAGTGGCGGATCTTGGCTCACTGTAACCTCTGCCTCCCGGGTTCAAGCGATTCTCCTGCCTCCGCCTCCTGAGTAGCTGGGATTACAGGCATGCACCACCATGCCTAGCTAATTTTTGTATTTTTATTAGAGACAGGGTTTCACCATGTTGGTCCAGCTGGTCTCGAATTCCTGACCTCAGGTGATCCACCCACCTCAGCCTCCCACAGTGCTGGGATTACAGGCATGAGCCACTGTGCCCGGCCTCCTGCCTCCAAACTTTTGCGCAAGCCATTCATGTTGTTTTTCTGTTTCCCCTCCAAAGCGTTTCTTCTCCCTCAAAACCTATGTCCACACTCAACCTCCTCTAGAAGGACTTACCTGACTATGACTTAATGTAACTGCTTCATTATTCAGGAAACCTATGCTCAACATCTTGATGCTACATTTAATTTCTCTAAATGATAAAATATACAAATTCTTTATATTTGCATGTCTAACCACCCTGTGACAGCCTTTAGGAAAGGTTCCACATCTGCCAGCTCCTTTGTATCCTCCATCTAGAACCTGCCTCCCATCCCACTTTACCCACCCACCTCAGAGACTTCATGGTACAGTGCAGTATACTTGGTGAGTGTTGATGGTTTAAGAGTGTGCCCTGAACAACAAAGAATTTCTTTGAAGCTGAAATCCTATACCATCCATGGAATGTGGAGTTTCACCTCTGTTTGGCTTCTGCTCCTTTCCCCAGCATGTGTAGAGCTTCTAGAACAGTCCCCAGCAAGAGAGGATCACTTGGTATACTTCTTTCTTATCCTCACTGTCTCCAGTCTCTGCTGTAGGCCTGTTACTGATGATCAGGATACAGGTTTTAACATGGCCAAGCTGTTAATAACCTGAGATTGGGCACCATGAACAATAAGCATTAAAAGGCAACAACAACAACAACAAAACCTGTTAATTTTATGCAGGCTTAATTTTTTAAAGAAGTGTTTCTTCCTAACTCGCTCTTACTCTTCTTCATCTACTTTCTCATACCTATGACTAACAATGATAAGGATACCCACCCACTATACACACCTAATTCCATCCCTCCAAATTTGATTTAGTGTTCTCTAGAGCTGGCGTGTTACGTGACCTATTGTGGGGAGAGGCTTAGTTAGCTGAGGGACTCTGTGATGCCAAATGGACAAAGAGATACTTTTTTCTCCAGGTGCCAGCCTGGTGAAAATCGTAGCACCTGCGGATTTGGAGCTGACCCTCTCCTTTGGAAATTGTGCCTTCCAAAAATATATCTTACGCTGCCTGTACCTGCATGCAATAGGTTTTGAGTCTTACCAACTGCAGCTTCAGGCTGAACTTGAGTTCTACCCTCATGGATGCAAATCAAAACAGAGCTCTGAATCAAGTCTGGGAAGCAAGTCGAAGTGGTTTGATTTGCATGGGAAGCTTTTGTCTCTGCGTGAAGGCAGCCAAATTCCCTAGGCTCCCCAGCCCTCCGGAAATAAGCTTTACAGGACCCAAGGGCCCAAGCCCAGTCGGGTGGGTGTGATTTGAATGTTCTCTGCTACAGCTGCTGCACCGGGCCCTGGTCACTGCTGTTGGTTTCGCTCCATTTTACTGCCTCAGAATCCCCCTGTGCATGTTAGTGGTTAATACAGCAGCCAGGAGACGCCAGACAGCTCTCGGCACCTGGTTCAAATTTAAGGCTCATTTACACATGATGTCACACACGCATTGTCAGCGCAAGGGAGGTCAGGATGGTTCATTTTGGGAAGGTTCACATTGTTGAGTCTTTACAACACTCACTGCTATTAATGCCTTAACCATCTGACTTGGATTTCGGTTTTCTGGCATGAGGTAATCCCAGGCACTAGATTTATATGCTGAATGGGAAGCCAGCAATGGTGGCTAATCATGCTGGTTTGCAGATCTGCACCTCTGGAGCCTTGGGATGGAATTAAAGGGCCACATGGCAAGTAGCAAATCATGGGGGTTTTGAGCAGGAGGGGAATTAGCCAGACCTGGAAGCAGGGGCCATAGACGGGGTGTTGTCTGAGCCAGGAAGTTCGATTGAAGAATGGAAACCAAGGTAAATTGGACAAGGATCTGGGCCCAGAGACCACAGGAATTATTCTAGTTTGACCAGTGCTTTGGGTCATTGCTTGACCCACCCTTTTGCTCATCACCCATAGAAATCCCAGACCCATCTTTCCAGGCCCAGTGTAAGTCTCTCATGTTCCATGAAGCCTTTCCTGACCACCCATCCCACAGTAATTTCTCTCCTGAATCCCTAAGTACTTTTGTTACTGAGTACTTAATTTGTGCAACTAGTTCATTTTACCCTCACAACAATTCCATGAGGAAGGCATTATTATTTCCATTTTACAGATAATGAGACAGGTTCAGAGGGGTTAAATAATGCATCCAGCGTCAAACTTTAAAGAGTCAGGATGGAATCGTGGTTCCAGGCTTAGGTTTTGAACCACTGGGGTAGGCTGTGTAGAACTACATTTTCTGTGGTACGTGGTATCAGTAACATGGGAGAGACAGGCTGTGCCTCAGGAAGATGCCACATGGGAGTGCACAGCAGTGCTGTAGTGCCTCGTATTTATCTGTAGTCCCAGATGCCTGGCTGTAAATAACTGCAGGGCAGTGACCATCACCTCTGCTTTTCTGCATCCCCACATTTCCTAACACAGTGTTCCCCAAAGTGTGCATCAATGGATGGATGAATATTAGCACCCCCACACCACCTTCACCTGAAACATACTGAAAAGTTTGAGATCTTTGGATAACCACTCCTATCCCCTGCTGCTGTCTTCTGTCATGTGGCTGAAACTGTAAAACTGGTTCGCCTGTCACAGCTCCAGTGAGCCTCCTTACTCACTGGAAATTCAGAGAATGTCTTTAATCCTGCTTTAATCCTGCTGACTACTTTGATTTTGCTTTTTAACTTGTACCAAGACCTATTGCCATGATGGATCTCTGCAAATGGGCTTTCTTGTTCCATGAGTCTCTGTTTTAGTCAAGTGAAGGGCACACTCCTTTTCACTGGCTACCTCTTACTTATCCTCCAAGAGGAGTAGAGGAGTACTCACTCCCAGAACCCTTTCCTGGGGTCTCATGCCGAGGTTAGGTGCCCCTTCAGTGTGCTTCTGCAGCTGAACCCATAGTAGCATTGTAGTTTAATTCCTGTTTGCTTGACTGAAGCAGAGACTCACCTGCAGACACCTATAGGTGCCTTCCATGTTGCTCAGATGAACAGCAGAGAAGGGTCAGGCCTGCCCTGGGTTTCTATCCCTCTCCTCAAGGCCCTTTCTAGTCACTACCCACAGCCTGCTCATGACTGCAGGGATCATGCCTCTGGGCCTCTATCCATGCAGCTGCCTCTGCCTGCACTCCAGGACAGGGGCCTTCTCTGTTGTCCACTGGAGCCCTGTGGAAGGGACGCCTGACCCTAGCCCTAGGGAAGTCATCTCTGAAGGTTGTTTTATTACATTGTCTCCTCAGAATGACCCTATAGACACAGTGTTTTCTCAGTGTCCTCTTACCTTTGAACACATCCAGGAATAATTGAAAAACCAGGCAATCAAATGCCCCTCTCATAAATCACGTCACTTCAGAGCAGAACTTAGAGTTTAGTTTGCAAGCCACACCAAATAGTTTGAGCTTGCCCCTCTACCATTTCCTCCTCCTCTGAGCCCGGAGGTTCACCTAGTGGACTATAGCAATGGATTCCCTTGCCCCTGGCTTCCTGTTGGGTTCAGCCAGAGAGCAGGACCAGTGGGAGCCTAGAGGGGGAGGAAAGTGAGGTCAGGGTGTCTGCTGCCCACTCCCTGCCTGCCAGGCCACTGTGGGTAGACTGTACCTCAGGTGGCCCTGCCCATGTGTAGCCATGCTCGCCAGGTTCTGGGTTCTGGAAACCTCCCCCTCCTCTTGCCCCTTCAGTCATAGGGTGGTAGCCTCCCTCATTGCTGTTAGCTTTATGCACTCAATTGTGTTCCAACTCCAAATTCGTACATTGAGGCCCAAATCCCCAGGACCTCAGAATGCAACTGTATTTGGAGATAGCGTCTTTAAAGAAGTAATTAAGTTAAAATGAGGCCATTAAGCTGGTCCCTAATTCAATGTGACTGGTGTTCTTGTAAGAAAAGGAAGAGGTACCATGGAGATGTGCACCCAGAGGAAAGGCAGTGTAAGGACACAGCAAGAAGAGGCCTTAGGAGAACCAAACCTGTCCACACCTTGACCTTGCACTTCCCAACCTCCAGAACTGTGAGCAAATAAATGCCCGTTGTTTAAACCACCCAGTCTGTGGTATTTTGTTGTGGCAGTTCTAGCAAACTAATACAGTGGTACGTACTATCCCATGGGGATTTCCCTAAATGTTGCTTATTACAGTGTATAAGTCCTTTTGGTAAGCTTTCCTTTTGGGATGTCATCTGTTTCTTGTTGGGACCCTGATGGATATCCAGGCTTAGATGCCAACAGAAGGTTTTAGTGACAAAGGCAAGAAAAGCTGTCACTGGAAGTGGCTCCCTGCTACCAGTGTCCCCCCCCATCATGTAAACCCACCTGGGTTCTCTAGTGCTACTCCAGGGTATTTCCTCTTCTTAGAAGCTGAGTGACTCTGGACTGATCATTCCATGTGAACTTCAGTTTTCCTCTTCATAAAGCATAGGTAACAAAAGCTGCCTTTTTGGGGTGTTTTGAGGCAACGTGTTGGATGCAGATGTGAATTGACTGAGATAACCCAACAAGGTTGCTCTTCTATAGCAATATTTGTAAACAATTTCATTGATAAATATGCACAAAGCATTGAAATCTTCGAAGGCATGAAAATGGTGATGTTTACTAGGAAAGGCAGCTCTGAGTGTAGTGTGGGGGAGGCTGTGCAATTTGCCCAGCAACTTTCTATGCCCTCCCAAGTCCAGGAGACGTTGCAAACCACAGTGCAGCAGAGACAGAGACCCATGTACCAACCTATTCTCAGTCAGGTTTTCATTAGCTCTTCATAGACAGCCAGTCAATCAGTTTCAACTTTTTTTACTTCACACTCTTCTGCCGTAGAGGCCCCATACATACAACAGGTGAATGGAGCATACCTTTGCCTTCTTCTTCCTTTTCATTTGGGAATGAAGTCAAATCAGCTAGAGGCCAGAGCAACTCAGACACCTAAATAGGTACACAGTGTGCGGTAAGATGACATTGTGTCTTCTGGCTCCTAAATCCTATTTTCAATAAATGAAACTTCTCAACCATGTTATTTTCACCTGCCCAAGCTAAAACACAATCTTCACTGTCCCCATAGCTGCGAAGAGGGAGATCCTGACATAACGTGGGGATGCTGCTAGAGCCTTTGCCCTCTCTGCAAGCTAGACTTGCTACTGGCCCTTCCCAGAGTGGGCCAAGAGACCAGGCTTCTTCCTCAGTTGGACATCTGGCCTTCCACAAAATAGAGTTCTCCCCTGGGAGGATGATGCCTCCAGGGCAATAGGAACACTTTTTTGTTAGCTCATTACTATCTCTATCCAATTCTGTTCTTGTGGGTGTGAAAAGCTATTGAGGAATGAAATGGCCTTGTGGGCTAGACAGGTGAAAAGGGAATGCAATCTCAGCATGTGAAGGTCTAGAAAGAGTGTCACTTCAACTCTTAAAAAAAAAGCCAGACCAAACTGCAAGTTTACTACTTTTTTTGGACCCTCAAAGAGCTGAGGTCACAGGGCAACCAATTAGCCTAAAAATCTAAGGACGGTTGGGGGCCTATGAAGAAGCATGGGACACAAGCCCTCGCTTACCTGGGGCAGATGTAGCCAATAGAAGAACTCAGCAGGAGTAGGTAAAGAAATGGTGGGGAATGAGTGAGGACTGGTGGGAGTGCGGAGCCCCTGGGGAATGCATATACAGAGGGAGTTTGCAACTTCTTAGAGACTTTTCTCCGTGGATTCCACCAGGCACTGTATCCCACCAGAAAAGACTGGCCAAAGTCCTGAGAAAGAATCCCTCACACTGCAGGTATGGGGGAAAGGGAAAATAGTCACTGCAAAGGGGCATGAACCCCACCCTTTCTCCTTTCTGGAACAAAAGCCTTAATCTACAGGAGAAAGGGAAAAATACCGTTTCCTTTAGACTACTGGCAAAACTTACGGAAGAACAAAAACAGAACAAAACAAAACACCTCTCTGTCCCGAGGAAGGGGCAGGAATACAGAAACAAAAACTAAGAATGTATTGCCAATAAATATACTCGAGAAGAAATGTTTAAGAAGCTCTTCAGGTGGGAGAAATGTGAAACAAGATCGAAATGCGTAACTAAAGACACAAAAATATGAAGAGCACTGGAAATTGATTAAATGAAGCTAAACTAAGATACATGTAAAATGTTTGAATGATCTTAAAAGATAAATGACTGTCAAGAGTAAAAATAGTAGCAATGTATTATGTGTGTATAGGGTAGGTAAAAGTAAAATGTATCGTAACAATAATACAAAGGTTGGGAGGGAGGAATTGAGAAGAAACTATTTTAAGATCCTTACATTATGCATGAAGCAGTACATTATTTGAAGGTAGACTCTGATCAATTAAAGATGTATTGTGTAAACCCTAGCACAACAACTAAAAAATTTCTAAAGAGGTGTAAATAAAATGCAATCATAAAAAAGTGTTCATAAGAGTAGGAGTCAGTGAAATTGAAAAATAGAAAAACAATAGAGAAAGCCAAGGAAACCAATACCTATTTCTTATAAAATATCAATAAAATGGATAAGCCTTTAGCCAGACTGACAAAGAAAAAATGGAGGAAACACAAATTACCAATTTCAGGAATGAAAGAGGGAAATTGCTACAGATCCCATAGACAATAACAAGATAATAAGAGAATGCTATAAACAACTCTATGACCATACATTGGACAACATAGATGAATGAATTAATTTCTTAAAAGATACAAATTATGAAAACTCACCCCAGAAGAAATATACAATGTTAATAGTGATATATATTAAAGAAATTGAATTGTACTTGTAAGCCTCTGAAATATTCAACAGTTAAAAGAGCAAACAAATTAAGAAATGGTCTAGATATTTCAATGGAAAATTCTACCAAACATTTAAAGAGGAACTAGCACTAATTATGTATGATATATTCTAGAAAATAAAAGAGGAGGTAACATCTCAATTCATTTTATGGGGCCAGCATTACCCTAATATCAAGATAGATAAAGACAGTTTCAAAAACTATAGACCAGTATCTTTCATGAGTATTGATGCAGAAATGCTCAACAAAATATTAGAAATCTATGAAAAGAAGAAAACAACATGAACAAATGGGTTATGCTGTTAAAGCAAGTCTGATTCAGTTTTTTAAAATTAATTTTTAAATAATAAAATAATTATTCCATTATATTAACAGGCTAAAGAAGAAAAGCTACATGATTATATTAATTTATGCAGAAAAGGCATTTGACAAAAGTCAGCATTCATTCATGATAACTCTCAGCAAAATAGGAGTTGGAAATTTCCTCAAGCCAATAAAGGGCATCTAAAAAAACAAAAACAAAAAACAACCCTACAGCTAATATTATACCTAATGCTGAGAGACTGAATGTTTTCTCCTAATATTAGGAGACAAGAATATCCTCTCATACCACTCCTATTCAACATTTTTCTGAAAGGCCTAGCCAGTGCAATAAGGCGATAGAAAGAAATACAGAACATACAGATCGGAAATGAAAAAAATAAAATAGTCCCTACTCACTGACAATAGGAATGTTTATGTAAAAAAACAAATAAACAAACACCCCCAAACTATCACCAAAACACCCGAACTACGATTAAAATGTGAATTCTTAATCATAACATGTTATGAATGTCCAGCCTTCCGTGTGTGTGTGTGTGTGTGTGTGTGTGTGTGTGTATTTATGGAGTTATCATTCTTGCTTTTTGACTATGCAGCATTCAAACATTATCTGTATTGGAGGAGAATCTCTAAATATATGTCTTTACCAGCAAGCTAAAGGGACCAGATAGATATTTCTTCTCTCTGTTTCATGGGAGGTATAACCATATGACTGAGTCTTGACCGATCAGGTGCTCCCATGCTGGGCTCAAATTTCAAGGAAGTAACAACATTATACAGGAGGCTGTTGGAGATTTCTCATGAGGACAGCTGAATCAGGAGTCCCTCAATGCAGAAGTTTGTGTCCGGGGATGGTGGGATTTTGTTTGTAACAATACCAGGCTGGACCATGATATGAGCTGGCTATGTTCTTGGTTGCCTCACCACCCTTCGTTCCTGTCCTGTTGCCGAGCCTAGTTCACCAGCCTTCTTGTTGAGTCTATAAGCTACCTTCTAATAAGGCTATTTTTCTACCTGATATCCAGAGTTTTTTCCTTCTGTTGTTATCAACAATGTGTGTGTGTGTGCGCGCGCGTGCACGTGCGTCTATGTATTAAAAAATGGGAATGGGATTATACTGCTTATATTGTCCTGTTACTGTATTTACTTAAACATATATACTGTCAACATTTTTCCATGTCCATAATGTTGCTCTATTTAGTCATTTTAATTATTGCCTGGCATTAACTTATAGGTATTTATTGTAATCTGTTTAACCAGTCTCCCATGACTGGACATTTAGGTTGCTTCTAACATTCTAAACAGCACTGCTATGCATATCTATACATATACATCTTTTGGATTTTGACCAATTATTTCCTTAAAGTTCTACATGTAGAATTGCTATATCAAAGGGTAGGTACGTTTTTCAGGTTTTTGATTCATACTGCCAAATTTCTCACCCTCTCCCTCAAAAAACTTGTGACAATTTATACTACCATCAATCATATGCCTGTATGACAACGTTGATTTCCATGCATGCTACCAACATTGATTATTATTTTTGTGAAATTTTTGAGTTACTACTCGTGTTCAATGACTTTGCAAATATTTGTTAGCTGTTTGTAATTATTGCTTTGTGAGTGACTGCTATTGTCTTTTGTTCATAATTCTTTTGAGGGAAAGGAACATACTTTTCTATTGAATTTATAAGAGCTCATATATGTGTGTGTGTGTGTGTGTGTGTGTGTGTGTGTGTGTGTATAATTATTTTTTTGTTTGTTTGTTTTTGAGACGGAGTCTCTCTCTGTCACCCAGGCTGGAGGAGTACAGTGGCATGATCTCGGCTCATTGCAACCTCCACCTCCCAGGTTCAAGTGATTCTCCTTTTATATTAAGGCATCTATCTGTCTAACATCTATGGATCTATGCATCATATATATTAAGGTGTAACGGCCATGTATATTGCTATTTTCCCCCAATTTTTATTTGTGATTTTGCTTTGTTTATTCCATTCTGATTTTTTCCCCATTTGTATATAGTCTATTAACAATACTTTACAGTTTATGTCTTTGGTTGATACTTCAAAATAACTTTCCCGTCCCAAAATGGTAACTGTATTTACATTTTTTTACTGGTACTTTTATGTGTGTTTTTTTTTTTTGTAAAATAATCATATGGAACTAATTTCCTTTTAAGGTACGAGGTACTAGCTAACATTTTCTCCAAAGTTACTAAATTCTTAAGTATGTTTGAATTTGTGAACTCTGTATTTCTGAACTTTTCTTAATGTTTCCTTAATCTATGCTAGGGCTAAATTATTCAATTAATTAAACAATTTCAAGAATTCAGAAGTTTTAATATTTGATGAGAAGTCTGCAGCCTTGGGGTAGAATGTTGTTGCTTGTTACTTAGTGCTGGGGAATCAGGGGTGCCCTTAATCCTAATACACTCTCAGGCTTTGGCAAGCCCTGTATGCCTGGATGTCAGGAGTGAGGCTTTCTCAGAAATCCTGCCCCTCCTCCTCCTCCTGTGGCAGCTGAACCCTGCCTTGTGTCATGTGCAAGAGAGAATGTCTGGATCTGGGGCTCAGGACTGTTTCTTGCCCCTTCCCCAGGGATCAAGGGTGTTTTGGCTTTCCCCTCCCCATAGCTGCAGTATGTCTTCACCTGTGCCCTGACCGCAACAGGCTGTATTGTCCCTCCCCAGTGGCTTAGGTGGGAGGAGGGTGTGGGTGTAGCCTTGTGCCTTTCCTTCAGCAATGTCACCCCTCTTCCCTGGGCCTGCATCGTGCAGGGAGGCCTCTTTGCTCTCCCACCCTGTCTTCAGTCCTTTCTCAATCAGTGGGTGGAAGGGAGTGGAGAAGAGCCTGCAAGTGGGCATGAATTCCTCTTGTATCTGCAGCCCCCAGGACTGCTACACTCATGCTAGTCCACTTCTGGTCTTTAGTAAAGTGTTAAAAGCTTTAGATGAATTCTTTTTATATTTTTGTATGGCACCCAGTGTCTCTTCCCATACTAAGCCACAAACCCTTGTTTATGTTCCATCTCTTCTTGGGGACACAGCCTTTTCTTAGATTTCAGGCTTTTGGGTTCCCTGTGATCTCAGCTTGCTGATGGACTCAAGAAAAGGTATGGTTTTGTGGTCATCTGACTTTGTTGTTGATGTTAGGATGGGAGAGACACTATTTTAAGCTTTCATTATAGTAAGCAGGAGGGGAACGCCTGTGTTTTCGTAGCTAATCAGGCATGGACCCTGCCCTTATTCTCTTTTTAAAAATTTTCTTGGCTATTCTCACGTATCTGTTCTCTTAAATATACTTTAGAATCATTTGCTCAAGCATCTTAAAGCCAAACATCTCCAAAAAGAATTCCTTTTGGATTGACATGGTGTCAAAATATATAAACTGACTTCAGTCCCCGATGTTGTTGAAACTTCATTCCCAAGATCTGAATAGAGCAGTCAGAGAGGGTTGTGACTGGCAGACCACCTCCAAGGCCAGCCTGCCTCTAAATCCCACCTGTTTTGTTTTGGTGTCTTGAAATTCCAGCATTAGAGTGCAGAGAAATAGTTATAGGACCTTAGAGGATGAAAATGTATGCAGTTTGTGTTGGAAGGACCAGCATAATAACTAATGTGCAACCATCACTCCACTTAAAAATTAAGGTCACAGATCTGGACAAAGTATTGTGTGAAGTGAGTGAGTGAGTGAGTGAGTGAGTGAGTGAGTGAGTGAGTAGGGAGAGGGACTCTGTTAAGAACAGGGGAGCTAGAGGGGAAATGACTAGATCTGGAACTGAGAACACCTGGGTAGCTGAGAATGCGGACTCTAAATCTTCTGGGGACAAGGGGAGGGGAGCAAAAGCCCCACAGCCACCTCTGTGGTTGTCACACTTCAATCTGGCAGCCAGAGAAAAGCCCAAACCAGGCCAGATGAGGCTCGCCTCAAGGACTATCTAGATTGTGTGCTAGAAGGAAAAAAGGGGAAAACCCTCCAAGAGGATCCAGCAGTGGTCACAGCTATTGATTTGTACTCCCAAGGTCCTTGCAGCCATGCTTCTCTTAAAACCAAATGAAACAACCATTGACAATTTCGGAAAGAATTTTCCAGTAGGAGAAATAGAGAAAGGAAAAAAATTCTGAGAAAAAAACAACAACAAAAGACCCTTCTTGATGTTTTCCACAGACTGCTTTAGAAAGAGAAAGACTGATGCAATCCAATCAAAGACAGTGATCCTCGGTTGACCCAGGACATTTCACAGACCCAGAACGCAGAAGGCGCAGACGCCCACATGCAGGCCTCAGTTTGACTTTTTAAATGCAACCATTTTTTGTAAATTAATATTTAATTTTCAACCAACTCCAACACCTCATTAAGGAGGGGCCTGTTCTTTGCCAAACTCTTCTAAGGGAACTTGCTGGGTTTGAGTGTAGGTGTCAGCAAACATTTCCCAGTATGTTCTAATGGGGAAATATTTATTTTGTAACACTCCTTCCTAACCGAAAATACAATTATGTGACATGTTTTATATGACCAAGGGGATTTGGGCTAAGATTTTGTATCCATAATGTACCCTAATATTGAGAAACATCGTTTTTAAAGTATTCTCTTTGGCATCGACTGGGAGCTGCATCCTGGAGAAATAGCACCTCATGAGAATTTCTCTTTAGCCCTGAGAAAAAATAGTTTGGGAACACATAAGAGTATATTTGGTTTGGGTTCTTAAATCCTGCGGGGTCTCTGAAAGAGGCAAATGAGTGTGAGAAAGAATTAGTTACTGCAAGTTTATTTCATAATGGTCTATAAAAAATATACATGTTCCATTTCTAAAGCTGCTATGCCCTTACTATAGCTATAGCTATTTTTAAAACAAGAAAGACTTTCCACAAAGTCATTTTCTGCTTTGGGTGGGATAACATTTAAAGCAAGGTATAAAGGACCTTTGCCAGAATAATTACCATTTAAGGCAAATGTCTCCAAGATTTTACTTGGACCTGAAGATCTTGACGCAGCCGTGGCTCTGTGGAACACCACATACATCCAGTGACCATGGGAAAGCTGGTTCCCTGCTGGGCAGTGCTGCAGCATGAGTACAAATCTCATGCTCTGAAGGGTGAAATGTGACAATCTGCTAAGTGAAGGCTCTGTCAGGAGAAGCCAGAGGAATGGCAATAGCTCGCCGAACCAAAATCCATGAATTCCCAGCCCTTTCTCATCGTCACCTTTTTTACATTTAGAACATGTCCCTATGGGCACCTCCAGGGAGTGGGTGCCAGGACTCAGTGTGCCCAGCCCAAGGCCAAAGAGAGTTTATTATCAGAAGGATCACTCACATGATTTGAAACCACAGGAGAGACAGAGATGTGTGATGGCTGAAAGCAGAACTTGGGCTAAGGTTTGTAAGAGAGACCAGCCAAGCAGCCTATGCATTAATTAGTGTTCTGCTGGTTGTTGTTAGGAGGCATTATCATTCATCACTTAAAATAAGACCTTTTATTTATTTATAATTTTTTTATTATACTTTAAGTTCTGGGGTACATGTGCACAACATGCAGGTTTGTTACATGTGTATACATGTATACATGTGCTGTGTTGTTGTGCTGCACCCATTAACTCATCATTTACATTAGGTATATCTCCTAATGCTATCCCTCCCCCCTCCCCCAACCCCACGACAGGCCCCGGTGTGTGCTGTTCCTCATCCTGTGTCCAAGTGTTCTCATTGTTCAATTCTAACCTATAAGTGAGAACATGCGGTGTTTGGTTTTCTGTCCTTGCAATAGTTTGCTCAGAATGATGGTTTCCAGCTTCATCCATGTCCCTACAAAGGACATGAACTCATCCTTTATTATGGCTGCAGAGTATTCCATGGTGTATATGTGCCACATTTTCTTAATCCAGTCTGTCATTGCTGGACATTTGGGCTGATTCCAAGTCTTTGCTATTGTGAATAGTGCAGCAATGAACATACGTGTGCATGTGTCTTTACAGCAGCACAATTTATTATCCTTTGGGTATATACCCAGTAATGGGATGGCTGGGTCAAATGGTATTTCTAGTTTGAGGAATCGCCACACTGTCTTCCACAATGGTTGAACTAGTTTATGGTCCCATCAGCAGTGTAAAAGTGTTCCTGTTTCTCCACATCTTCTCCAGCACCTGCTGTTTCCTGACTTTTTAATGATTGCCATTCTAACTGGTGTATCTCATTGTGGTTTTGATTTGCATTTCTCTGATGGCCAGTGATGATGAGCATTTTTTCATGTATCTGTTCGCCACATAAATGTCTTCTTTTGAGAAGTGTCTGTTCATATCTTTTGCCCACTTTTTGATGGGGTTGTTTTTTTCTTGTGAATTTGTTTGAGTTCTTTGTAGGTTCTGGATATTAGCCCTTTGTCAGATGAGTAGATTGCAAAAATTTTCTCCCATTCTGTAGGTTGCCTGTCCACTCTGATGGTAGTTTCTTTTGCTGTGCAGAAGCTCTTTAGTTTAATTAGATCCCATTTGTCAATTTTGGCTTTTGTTGCCATTGCTTTTGGTATTTTAGATGTGAAGCCCTTGCCCATGCCTGTGTCCTGAATGGCATTGCCTAGGTTTTCTTCTAGGGTTTTTATGGTTTTAGGTCTAACATTTAAGTCTTTAATCCACCTTGAATTAATTTTTGTATAAGGTGAAAGGAAGGGATCCAGTTTCAGCTTTCTACATATGGCTAGCCAGTTTTCCCAGCACCATTTATTAAATAGAGAATCCTTTCCCCGTTTCTTGTTTTTGTCAGGTTTGTCAAAGATCAGATGGTTGTAGATGTGTGGTATTATTTCTGAGGGCTCTGTTCTGTTACCTTTGGTCTGTATCTCTGTTTTGGTACCAGTACCATGCTGTTTTGGTTACTGTAGCCTTGTAGTATAGTTTGAAATCAGGTAGCATGATGCCTCCAGCTTTGTTCTTTTGACTTAGGATTGTCTTTGCAATGCAGGCTCTTTTTTGGTTCCATATGAACTTTAAAATAGTTTTTTTCAATTCTGCGAAGAAAGTCATTGGTAGCTTAATGGGGATGGCATTGAATCTGTAAATTACCTTGGGCAGTATGGCCATTTTCATGATATTGATTCTTCCTATCCATGAGAATGGAATGTTCTTCCATTTGTTTGTGTCCTCTTTTATTTTGTTGAGCAGTGGTTTGTAGTTGTCCTTGAAGAGGTCCTTCACATCCCTTGTAAGTTGGATCCCTAAGTATTATATTCTCTTCGAAGCAACTGTGAATGGGAGTTCACTCCATGATTTGGCTCTCTGTTTGTCTGTTATTGGTGTATAAGAACGCTTGTGGTTTTTGCACATTGATTTTGTATCCTGAGACTTTGCTGAAGTTGCTTATCAGCTTAAGGAGATTTTGGGCTGACACGATGGGGTTTTCTAAATACACAATCATGTCATCTGCAAACAGGGACAATTTAACTTCTTCTTTTCCTAATTGAATACCCTTTCTTTCTTTCTCCTGCCTGATTGCCCTGGCCAGAACTTCCAACACTATATTGAATAGGAATGGTGAGAGAGGGCATCCCTGTCTTCTGCCAGTTTTCAAAGGGAATGCTTCCAGTTTTTGCCCATTCAGTATGATATTAGCTATGGGTTTGTCATAAATAGCTCTTATTATTTTGAGGTATGTCCCATCAATACCTAATTTATTGAGAGTTTTTAGCATGAAGGGTTGTTGAATTTTGTCAAAGGCCTTTTCTGCATCTATTGAGATAATGATGTGGTTTTTGTCTTTGGTTCTGTTTATATGCTGGATTACGTTTATTGATTTACATATGTTGAACCAGCCTTGCATCCCAGGGATGAAGCCCACTTGATCATGGTGGATAAGCTTTTTGATGTGCTGCTGGATTTGGTTTGCCAGTAATTTATTGAGGATTTTTGCATCCATGTTCATCAGGGATATTGGTCTAAAATTCTCTTTTTCTGTTGTGTCTCTGCCAGGCTTTGGTATCAGGATGATGCTGGCCTCATAAAATGAGTTAGGGAGGATTCCCTCTTTTCCTATTATTGGAATAGTTTCAGATGGAATGGTACCAGCTCCTCCTTGTACCTCTGGTAGAATTCGTCTGTGAAATCTCTTTGTAGGTCTCTAAGGACTTGCTTTATGAATCTGAGTGCTGCTGTATTGGGTGCATATATATTTAGGATAGTTAGCTCTTCTTGTTGAATTGATCCCTTTACCATCATGTAATGGCCTTTTTTGTCTTTTCTGATCTTTGTTGGTTTAAAGTCTGTTTTATCAGAGACTAGGATTGCAAACCCTGCTTTTTTTTGTTTGTTTGTTTTGCATTTGCTTGGTAGATCTTCCTCCATTCCTTTATTTTGAGTCTATGTGTGTCTCTGCACACGAGATGGGTCATTTAAGGTCTTTCTAATGCTGTTTATTCTAGTTAGCCATTCATCCGATCTTTTTTCAAGGTTTTTAGCTTCTTTGAGGTAGGTTTGAACATCCTTCTTTAGCTCGGAGAAGTTTGTTATTACCGATCATCAGAAGCATTCTTCCTCAACTTGTCAAAGTCATTCTCCATCCAGCTTTGTTCTGTTGCTGGCAGGGAGCTGCATTCCTTTGGAGGAGAAGAGGCACTCTGATTTTAGAATTTTCAGCTTTTCTGCTCTGGTTTCTCCCCATCTTTGTGGTTTTATCTACTTTTGGTCTTTGATGATGGTGATATATAGATGGGGTTTTGGTGTGGATGTCCTCTCTCTTAGTTTTCCTTCTAACAGTCAGGACCCTCAGCTGCAGGTCTGTTGGAGTTTTCTGGAGGTCCACTCCAGAACCTTTTTGCCTGGGTATCACCAGCGGAGGCTGCAGAACAGCAAATATTGCAGAATGGCAAATGTTACTGCCTGATCCTTCCTCTGGAAGCTTCATCTCAGAGGGGCACCCGGCCATATGAGGTGTCAGTCGGCCCCTAGTGGGAGGTGCCTCCCAGTTAGGCTACTCGGGGGTCAGGGACCCACTTGAGGCAGCAGTCTGTCCATTCTCAGATCTTACACTCCATGCTGGGAGAAGCACTACTCTCTTCAAAGCTGTCAGACAGGGATGTTTAAGTCTGCAAAAGTTTCTGCTGCCTTTTGTTCAGCTTTGCCCTGCCCCCAGAGGTGGAGTCTACAGAGGCAGACCGGCCCCCTTGAGCTGCAGTGGGCTCCACCCAGTTGGAGCTTCCTGGCTGATTTGTTTGCCTACTAAAGCCTCAGCAAAGGCGAATGCCCCTCCCCCAGCCTCGCTGCCACCTTGCAGTTGGATCTCAGACTGCTGTGCTAGCAGTGAGCGAGACTCCGTGGGCATGGGACCCTCTGAGCCAGGCACGAGATATAATCTCCTGGTGTGCCATTTGCTAAGGCCATTGGAAAAGCACAGTATTAGGGTGGGAGTGTCCCGAATTTCCAGGTACTGTCTGTCACGGTTTCCCTTGGCTAGGAAAGGGAATTCCCCGACCTCTTGCGCTTCCTGAGTGAGGTGATGCCCTGCCCTGCTTTGGCTCACACTCCGTGAGCTGCATCCACTGTCTGATAAGCCCCAGTGAGAAGAACCTGGTACCGCAGTTGGAAATACAGAAATCACCCATCTTCTGCATTGCTCACGTTGGGAGCTGTAGACTGGAGCTGTTCCTATTCGGCCATCTTGGAACCCCCGCCCCCTTTCTTATTTTTTTTTTTTTTTTGAGACAGTCTCACTCTGTCACCCAGGCTAGAGTGCAGTGGAGCAATCTCAGTTCCCTGCAGCCTCTGTCTTCTGGGTTCAAGCAATTCTCCTGCCTCCACCTCTCAGGTAGCTGGGACTACAGGCGCCTGTCACCTTGCCTGGCCAATTTTTGTACTTTTAGTAGAGATGGGGTTTTCACCATGTTGGCCAGGCTGGTCTTGAACTCCTGACCTCACGTGATCCTCCCACCTTGGCCTCCCAAAGTGCTGGGATTACAGGCATGAGCTACCATGCCTGGCCAAAATAAGACCATTTATTGGAAGCCAATTGTTTTTATAAAATAGTGACGCTATGAAACTGGTCAGAGGGAAATAATTTATACATACTAATGAAAATCAAATTCATCATACTAATGAAAATCAAACTACACAGACACAGTAGGAAATATAGAAATGTAAGTTTAAACAAATATTTATCTATTGACTCAAAGTCCATTCAACACGCCTTTGTTTCAGGCGTGATTGGTAGAGGCATAGTTATCTGCCACAATGTCAGCATCATCAGTTTAGGAAACTATCACCGTCCCCCAACATCCTATTTTTCTCTTATAATTTCTTATGATTCCCTCATCCACCCATTCCTAAACCAATCATCAACTCCCAGTTTTCACTGTGTATGGAGTAGTGCTTCTTTTTAACCTCTTACCCAATATGTAAAAAGTAATATTTCATTTTACTTATCTAAATTTACCTAATATGCAAGGTAGAAAGGACAAGTAGTTTCATTATTTTGGAATTTGAAACCAACTCTCCATGCTTATCTTCTTCGTGTCTTTCACAATTTAATAGGTTTATAGCTTTTTTTCCCTTTAACTTTTTTTAAAATCTTTCCAGGAAAACAAAACAAAACAAAAACCTTTTTCTGCCTGTATAGAAGCCGTTCCATTTTCTTGACCATATGTTGCATTTCTCTGGACATCCTCCAGCTCCAATTTGCCTTCCCAGCAAAGATGTGTTTTTTAAAAAGCAGTTGAATAACAACATGTTTTATTATTTTTCCTACTTCATCAAACACCAGTTTGTTGTGCTAACAGCTGCTGGGAAAGCCAAAAGTTAGTTAAGTTTAAGTAAATATTTTAGTTTCAGAATAGAAATGTCAGCAGAGACATAAATTACTAATTTGCCAAACCTTTTGGGATACACACACACACACATATAACTAATTTTGTACACACCCACCCACTTTCAGAATTACTCATAGCAGCTGGTCAATGATTAATAAATTGGTAAATTATGAGTGTATTGACACACATATGTATACAAACACCCAGTAAGATGAGAAGTGAGCAAGTAAATTACAGGTGTGATATGGCATGGTTCTGTGTCCCCACCCAAATATCATCTCGAATTGTAGTCCCCATGTATCAAGGGAGGGATCTGGTGGGAGGAGATCGGATCATGGGGGTGGTTCCCCCATGCTGTTCTTATGATAGTGAGTGAGTTCTCATGAGATCTGATGGTTTATAAGTATTTGACAGTTCCTCTCTCTCTCTCTGTCTCTCTCACCTGCTGCCATGTAAGATGTACCTGCTTCTCCTTCTGCCATGATTGTAAGTTTCCTGAGGCCTCCCAAAGCCATGCAGAATTGTGAGTCAATTAAACCTCTTTTCTTTATAAATTTCCCAGTCTTGGGTATTTCTTTATAGCAGTGTGAAAATGGACTAATACAAGGTGCCCACAATACTAGCTCTTTAAGCTAGAGAAATCTCCTATATGTCACCTGAACAGACCCATTTTCCTAAATTTGGCAACACCTGAAATATCCAAATCAAACTGTTGCCTTTCTTGTAAACTCAAAATTATTTTTTTATTAGGTATCAACTGAGGCCAACACTGTGTCAGGCATCAGAGGTAGAAAGATGAGTGGGACCTCATTCCAGCTATAAATTTAGGGAGACACTTGAGTTGCTGAGACACTGGGTTATGGAGAGAATTAACAGGGTAATAATTGTGATCTGCTTAGAAGAGGGCCAGGCACATAGTGTTATTGTTATTTCAAAGGGTCTGCTTTTTAACTTTTGTGTTTTGTAATCAGAAGAAAATGGAGTATTTAGAAATACTCAAGCCTGTAATCCCAGCACTTTGGGAGGCCAAGACGGGTGGATCACGAGGTCAGGAGATCGAGACCATCCTGGCTAATATGGTGAAACCCCTTCTCTACTAAAAAATACAAAAAACTAGCCGGGCGACGAGGCGGGCGCCTGTAGTCCCAGCTACTTGGGAGGCTGAGGCAGGAGAATGGCGTGAACCCGGGAGGTGGAGCTTGCAGTGAGCTGAGATCCAGCCACTGCACTCCAGCCTGGGCGACAGAGCGAGACTCCGTCTCAAAAAAAAAAAAGAAATACCTAATGAGAAGCACAACACTAGAGGTATGGATAAACTACTGTGGGTGCACTAAGGAAGGAACCACTGGGCCTGCCTGTGGGAGCTGGGAATGGTGTCAGAATGAAGATTAATTTGTGTCTCGAAAGATGGAGAAGGTAGGGGAACAGCAAACACCATCTAGACCCATTCTTGCTTCATTTTTGAGGCAATTTCCTCTTGTTCAGGATTTTGGAGAGATAGAAAACCCTGATAAGAGATGCCCTGATAATAACCCGTCTTTTTTGAAGGGTGGTAAATCACCCATAATAAAACTTTCAAACCATAGCCTGTCCAGTTCCCTTTCTCTTTCCTTGGGGAATGTATTTTCATGTTTTTTTTTTTTTTTTCCTTCCTTTGTTTGGGGAAGAGGAAGACAGGAGGAGCCTTAGCAAAATGATCAGAATAATCACAATGTGTCTTTTCCCAATGCCCCTTGTCCCCATTCCCACCTTCGGGGGCTTTCGGTGCGTGGGTTCTCCCTGTGCTCACTGAACCTGGGCTCCCACTTTTCAGTGAAAAAGGAACCTGTGAGCTCATTCTCACTGGGCTGTCCCAGGCTTACTATGCAGGGTCTGCATCCTAAAATGCAAGCGTTCTGGGAATGATGTCTTAATTCAGTGGTTTCTAGAGCAGTACAATTCCCCTCAATTTTGGTAACCTCTGACAAAGTGCTAGCTTTTTATTTTGCTAAGTGATAACATTAAAAAGAAAATACATTCACACCTGATATTACCCATGCTTTCTAAAAGAAAGCATATTTTAACAATAATAAGATAGTGGAAAAGGATTTCAGAATACAGTTTTAAAAATGGAATATAATTGGTTTATGAAAAATCTACTACCTTTATTCAGCTGCCAACCTGTGATGGTCTGCATTAACTCAAAGGGATGCGTACCTAATGGTCACAAGTCAGACACCAGCAGGGACAGAGTGGGAACAAATTGAGGAAGAAGAAACAAATAGTCTTGGTTTCCTGTGTGTCCTTGACATGGATGAGGTGCCGCCTCCAGGATCTCTGTGTGCTCTGTAGCTCGGTTTTCTCAGCCTTCAGCATGTAACTGTTGTCAGAACTGGGCCTTGGTCTCCAGGATGGACAGCCCAAAGCATCCAAGTCAGGATTTGACCTATATGAATCTGTTGTCTCCTTAATTTGCCATCCTCGTTGTTTCAAAGCGTGAAGTCAAAACCCATGCTGGACCACAGCCCAAGCCTTCAAAAGCACATTGCCTGTTTAGGTTTAGAAACTTGAATGCATCAGGTGAGGCTAACGTGCTTCAAATATTAGACTCTCAAGCAAGTGCTTTTCTCAAGGAGACTGTCACCTTTGAGATACCTGGCATTTCAAGCCAACTTGGGACACCTCAAGTGTCAATAAAGTTTGATAAATCATAGCAGCCATCCCAGCCTTCTATCAAAAGGGTCAAAGTGCTACTAGCATTAGGAAATGAAATATGCAAAACTTGCATTTCTATTTTTGGTCATGCTCTGCAGCATGCTTCCTATAATAAACTGCCACTGCACAGCAGGATTCAAGGAAACATGCTGACAGCCTCACTCTCCTTGCATTGTGATGCACAGAGATCAGCGGGCAGCCGACTTGTGTCCTGAATGAAAAATGGATTCCAGGTAGAAGAACTGTGGTTCCTGACCATTTCCTGGATCTTGCTCAAGAGAATGTACACAAGTATTTATTTATAGCTGCTTAACTCCCTTTCAGACACAATCTAAATTTATTATTCCTGACATCGAATGAGTTGTAATCACTGATTATGGAAACATTGAGCAATTTCAAGGCAGGTTGGGGAGGAAACCTTTGTCATCAGACTCTCCTGCATTACATCCTGCCTGGCAGTGACTTAACAATTTCATTGTCTGTATTTTCACACTTGTGAAATGGGGAAATACCACTTCTATTGCAGAATTATTATGAAGATTGGAAAGAATAACCAAACAGTGCAGGACACAGAGCAGGCCCTCAATAAATAGTTTCGGTTTTCATTGTTAAGACTTGTTTAGGGAAGGGAAGTGAGCTCCTTTAGCAGTTTAGGGTTTCCCTCCTCCTCTGGGACAGGGTGGTAGAGGTACGAGAGTAGAGGCTGCTGAGAGAATATAGTCTCTTTCATTGTGCTCTGTTTTCTCCTTTTGGCCTCATGGAGGGGCAGGGACGGGTGTCATCAGAGGGTGGCTTGAGAAAGTAGGAGAGCAAATGGCTTCTCCATGGTTCTCGGAAGTCTAGGGCCCTCACCTGGCTCTTATCCACAGTGCCTGTGCTGTTGGTAATAGTTCATGTGCACACGTCTCCTTTCAGTTAGGTTGAAAAAATCCTGCAGGCATGCACTCCATCATGGGCTGCTTTGTATGTTTCCCTGGCAAGGCACACAGCAAATGTTGGTGGTTGCCTTTGGAGGCCAGGTTAGCACAAAGCAAATAACTTGGGTGTGCTCAGGGACAGCTAAAGGGGTTGGATGACTAATTCCCTTTCCTGTGACCATCCCTGCCTCTTGTTTACTCCATTGAAAAAGGGCATAGGGAGGTCAGTTGCCGCTGCTCATCTGCACGAAGGTCAAAGGCAGAGTCACTGAAAGTAGTCTGCTCCTATTTTTGAAGCTTTCTTCTGTGGCTAGTATTGCACTTTGTAAACACTTGGTACTCAATAAATTCCAGCACACATATGGAAGCAATGGTGCCAACTAGCTGGATTGAAAGTACTAAATACCCAGCGTCCAGAGCACTGGCTGATGGACAGGAAAAGGTTGCCTCCGCTTCTGACTGGGTGTGCAGCACCAGCTCCTGGCAGGCCTCACACCCCCCGCTTAGCACCTGTCAATCTCCTGTCCTCTGTGAAAGAGGCTGCATTTCTCCCTGCTGGGCCCGCCACTTCTCCAGGATTTTTTCAGTGCTCTGTGTCCAAGTCTTTCAGCTGCTGGAAGTGTGGGAATGGGAAGTCAGCTCTAGCCATGGCTACAAATAATTCACCTTTCCAGCACCCTGCGGGTTTTCTTCTTATCAGTACAACAGTGAGTCTCATTCTCAGAATCTCTGAGGCCTGGCCAACGAGGCCCCTATTCTTGTTCCCCTGGCAGAGGCCAGCTCTGATAGTGTCCCCACCCAAGGGGCAGACACCCATGTGATTTCAGTGGTTCGGAGGAATAGGAATGGAATGGAAGGGTGAGGTCTTTTCTGCTGCAGCTCAAAGCACTGTGGATACAGGCCCATGTGCGGAGCCTGACTCAGGGCACTGAGTTCACTCTGCTCAGTTTGCTTATATGTTAGTTCATGGCAGCTGTGGTTGCAAATAGGATCAAATTGTGCAGTTTTAAATTCTGTGTAATGCTGCTGTGAAAATGGACTTAACTGCTTTTCAGTACGGTCATTATGACTCTCTTAACTTCCCTTACTCATGAAACCTAGCATGAGTCATGGCTGGAGAATCTCACTCCACCCCATGGCCCCCGCTGTCCCGAGAAGCAGAAAGGCTGGTTCCTGGGGTTTCTCTTCCTGGCAGTAAACCCCCTCCTCCCTGCAGGACTGTTATAACTGATCCACAGTTAGAACATCAGGGAGCCCATAACCAGGCAGGGAGGGGGTTTCTCCTTACCAGCTTGCTCCCCATGCAGCAGGGAAGCGGGTGTCTGCTGCAAATCTCCCCGTGCGGGGGGATGGGAAGAACAATGAGGCTGAACAGACACAAAGGAAGCTATCCTGTGCCTAGACAGCCCCAGTGATATCTTCAGGCCCAGCCAGGATCCTCCTTTCCCAAACTGGAGCCTATTTGCTCCCAGTATTAGGAAGGCTCTTTTGATTGCAGAGAACAAAAACTCCTCACTAAGGCTGCTATATTCGTTTGCTAGGGCTGCCTTAACAAAGTCCCACAGACTGGATGGCTCAAATATGGATTGTCTCATAGTTCTGGAGGCTGGAAGGCCAAGATCAAGTTGTCCGCAGGGTTGATTCCTTCTGAGGCCTCTCTCCTTGTCTTGCAGAAGGCCATTTTCTCTGCGTCTACATGTGGTCCTCCATCTGCATATGTCGATGTCTTCCTCTTTTAAAAGGACACTACTCCTGTTGGATTAGGCTCCACCCTCATGACCTCATTTAACCATAGTTACCTCTTTAAAGATCCTATCTCCACAAAAGGTCACATTCTGAGGGACTGGGGGTTAGGACTTCAACATGCCAGTTTTCCGGTGGGAGGACACAATTACTTGGCTTCCTAGAGCAAAAGCCTGTTTAAGGATATTGATGGCCTGGAGCTGAGCGAGGCCAATGTGGGGCAGCCCCAGACAGCTTTTCCACTTCTCTTTGTCTCCACAGCCTTCCCATTCCCTCTGGATGAAGCCAGGTGTTTCTGTTATATGCACTCCTAACACCCCTCTGTCTCCCATACAGATTTACCACCTCTGAATTTAAATAATGTGTTGTGAAGTTATTTAGTTAATGTCCATCTTCCTGGTTAGATGGAAGCACCAGGACAGCTGAACGAGTCACTGAGTCACCGTCTTCCTTGCAGTAACCCGAGCACTTGGCTCAGGCTGGGCACATAAAAGGTGTTCAATTTGTAGCTGCTGAATTGAAAGTCCTTTGCTCTTGGTGCTTCTGCTCCTCTGCCTCCTTACTGGCCAGTCAACCCCACAGTAGCCTCAATCCACTTGGCCAGCATTTCAGGCAGTCACATTCCATTATTTCACTTCATATAATTTATACTACAGGGGAGATGATATTTCTTTTTTCACCCATCACTAGTTTCATGGCCAAAGCCCCTATAACAAAAGACAGATTAACAAGAGAAAAGCATACAAATGGATTCAATGTAAGTTTTATGTGACAACAGGAGCTTTCAGAAATAAAGAGCCAAAGAAACAGGGAAACCTGTGTATTTTTATGCTTGGGTTTGATGAAGTGTGGATGGTCATGAAGAAGTATGACTGGAGGACAAAAGGGTTTGATCGAATGGGAATCAACCAGGAAGGGGGACTTGGCAAGGCTCATTTGTTCATATGCTGTGTGTCCCAGTGTCTTCAGAGATAAGGACATTCATTTCCTCTGGATGTAGGGAGGGCATCTTTCAAATGATGGTCTCCCTTCAAGGGAGAAAGATGGGAGAAAGTCCAACAGTGATTTTCCTGCTTCTGCTGTTTCCTCAAATGCCAAGGTGCCATACTTTCAGGTAGTGTGTCCTGACCCCCATCAGTACTGTAGTTTACTTAATATTCTCCTTTACAAATAATTCATGCTTTTACTTAAATAACAGATTTCAGAAGGAAACATTGTATCATGGGTTTGACATCCTGCTTATATTTAAAAATTAAACATTGTTAAAAGAATCACATAACTATTAAAATACATGCTTGTGTAACTGTTAAAGTTATCTCCTGAGTTGCTTGTGGGCTGCCTGTCCTCAACAGGTCCTGGAGGGAGTTAGTCTACCTGGCTTAGCTAATGATCTCTCAGGTGGCATTGAATAGAGTGCTCTTGGCTGCAAGCAGTGGGAATCCCACTGATGCTGATTTAAAGAATTAGAACTTTGGGAGGCTGAGGTAGGTGGATCAGTTGAGCCCAGGAGTTCAAGATCAGCCTGGGCAACATGGTGAAACCCCATCTCTACCAAAAATATATATATTTTATACTTAGTGTATTATATCTAATTATATGTAATATCTAATTACATGAATATAAATCATGTAATTACATGAATATAAATAATGTAATTAATTATAATTTGATATTTAGCCTATCATATATATAATTAGAACATTGATTGTCTCACAGAACTGAAACATTGAAATAGTGTGGTTTGAGGGCTGGTTGTTTTAGAGGCTAAATTATCTCATCAAAGACTAATATTCTTTCTCCCTCTCAGTCCTATGAGCATCAGGATTGGCTTCATCTTCTGGGTAGTAGCAAGATGGCAGTAGCAGCAGTCATAGGCATTACGTTGAGACACATTGTTCAGAGGAAGAAGACGAATTGTCATTCTGCTTTTCCAAAAGCACGTAGCAGACTTCCCTACACATTTTTTAAGTATTTATTTATTTATAGAGACAAGGTCTTGCTCCATCACCCAGGCCAGAGTGCAGTAGTGTGATCATAGCACACTGCAGCCTCGAACTCCGGGACACAAACAATCCTCCCGCCTCAGTCTCCTCAGTAGATAGTCCTATAGGTATGCACCACCACATCTGGCTTTTTTTTTTTTAATTTTTTATAGAGATTGGATCTTGCTCTGTTGTCCAGACTGGTCTTGAACTCCTGGCCTCAAGTAATCCTCCTACTTGGCCTCCCGAAATGTTGGGAATACAGGCATGAGTCACTGCACCTGGACTCCCTATAAATTTCTTTGGTCAGAATTGGGTCACACACTCACTCCTGAATTGGAAAGGGAAATGAAGTGACTATGCAGGTCCTCTGGGGTGAAAACCATGCTGGAGTGGAGGCTGCAATGCCCACCACACACATCAGTGGCCAGCCTATGGGTAGGTTGCGATTAAGACAGGTGCCCTCTGCTGGTGCATACAGGGATTATCCCCAGCCCCAAACCCACTGAGGCCAAAGGCAGAGAGCTTTGACCTGGCATGGCAGGTGCCAGGACTGACACATCTGTGCTCTCCTCAGGCGACAATTTCTGTGGCCCTCAAGCTATGCCTGGCCTCAGACTGAAGCATCAGCTTCCAAAATGATGCATTGTTCTCCCTGACTCCCACACGCTCTGGCTCACAGAGGACCTGAGCAAGCAGAGCCAGCACCCCACCCCGGCGTTGGCCCCTGAATCGGGGAAGGGAGACTCTGCCTGAGTCTGCTTTTGATGGGGCTTCGCCAGCCCCGCAGGGCTCATTTTCTCTGTCTCCTGCTAAATTCCCTGGCTGCTCCTCCGCTGTCAGGTTGCCAGGCCCCAAGTGTCTCCTGGCTCCGTCTGCAGCAGGAAATGGGCCTGACAATTGCTCTTCCAGAGCCAGTGATTTTTCAATATGTAGTTGCATGGATCCCACCCATGCTTCATCTCCAAAACCCCTGCTTGTGTTCAGCTCTGATTTACTAAGCACGTACTACAAGCCTGGCTCTGTACTCAGCACTGCAGGTGTGGGGAGCAGTCAGGACACAGAGGAGGCATCTGATGTGTTCTCCGCTTTTGGCCTCATACTCCAGCCATAGTTGACGGCCACACATTTGGAAGTGAGCTTCCTAGCCAAGGTGGCCCTGGCGGACTACAGGGCACACAAGTGGTCCAGATTAAAAAACAATACCGTGTGGGTTCAGAGAAGGGCAAGGTTGACACAGGCAGTACATGTGCTGATTATTCTGTCTGCCCCCTACTCACCCCTGTGTCTACTCTTCCCTGCCATGTGCCCTGGATGCAATGGCTGCAGGCTGCAGCAACAGGCCCTTTGCCCCAGCTTCCAGTGGACTTGCTGATGGAGCGACAGACAGGAAGTCTCAGAGCAGAGGAAAAGTGAGGCCGGGATTTATTTTCCCTCCTTCCTCCCTGTTTTGCTGTGATTCTGGCATTGGCAGGTTCCTCCAGAGCTACAGCTCTGACAGGACAAGGGGAGCTGATGGCTTCCTGCTATTGCTTGTCCCTGTTTCCCTATTGGGTTCCCTGAGCCTCCCCACTCTGAAAGCAGCCCCTTTTTTCTTCAGAGTTCTCTTGAGACTGTTTGGATGCTGACTGGCAGACCATGTTTAGGAAGTGCTTCCTGCAGGAGCAGCACCCGCATCTGGGCTCCTGAGATGAGCTGAAGCTGGATAAGCAGAGAAGAGGAAAATGGGCTTTCTAGGGGCAGCACAGCCCCATCAATGTTCACGAAGAGATGAAGTGAGCACTGGAAGACACTGCCTAGGCAGGGAGGGAAGGTGGAAAACAAGTCGAAGGCTCCCCATGGAAGCCCTTGACTGCTAGGCCAGGGAACTTGGCCTTTGTCCCGTAGGCTACATGGAGCTGCTGGAAGCAAAAGTTTTGACTTTGTTATTAATGGCTTTGTTTTGGTTTTTATTTCTACCTTTTCCTTGTTACTGATTTTATTATCATCATTAATAACAACTACTCTGTATTTAATCCTTACTGTTAGGGGTTGATTGGGGCCCCTTTCATTAGTATGTTGAAGTCCTAACCTCCAGTCCCTCACGAGTGTGATCTTAACTGGAGACAGGGTCGTTAAAGAGTTAAAATGAGGATGGGCCCTAATCCAGTATGACTGGTGTCCTTACAAGAAGGGGAAATTTGGACATGGAGACACACATAGAGGGAAGATGACGTGAAGGGAGAGGAAGACGGCCACATCCACAAGCCAAGGAGAGAGGCCTGGAACAGATCCTGCCCTCACAGCCCTCAGAAGGAAACAACCCCCCAGCAGCTTGATTTTGGACTCGTAGCCTCCAGAACCATGAGACTGTAAGTTTCTGCTGTTTAAGTCTGTGGTTTCTTATGGTATTCCGAGGAAACTGACGCACTCGTCATGGAACCATCTTGTGCGGAGCAGTGCATCATCAGACGTGTTCTCACTCCAGCTGCACCTTGTGGGTGAAACCTCTGGCCTGTCTCTCCTAGCACACTCTCATTCTGGCCACAGCACCTAGCACTCTGACACTTTCCCCTGGTTATTAACATATTTGTTTACTGAGCACCTATCACGTGCCAAGCACTATTCTAGGTCCTGGGGAAACAAAACAGACAAAAACTCTTGCCATCTTGGAGCTGACGTCTGATGATTCTGTATTTGTTTCCTGTCTGCCTCCACCAGAGGAAGAACTGCTCGTGAGGGGGGCTGTGTCTGTTGCACTTACCACAGTGGAACACCTGTGGAATGCATGCTAAGGAAACGAAGAGTAAAACCTTGACTCCCCTTGCCCATTTTGGTTTCAATCACATCTGAAGACCTGACTCACTTAAAAGATCCCTGGGGCTATTGATGAGGGCGACTGCCTTGCCAAGTGATAGTTGGTCCAAGGCCCACTGGCCATGGTGTGAGGAACAGGGCTTGGTGGCCTGGGGGGAAGAAGGCAGCTGGTGTGTGGTGTGGTGGACTGCTGTCACTACCCTCCTTGCTCAATTTGCAGCCCTGAAATTTGAACTTTGAACTGCACTGTCTGCTGGAGGCAGGAAGGAAAGGAAAGATGTTACCAGCTTTCTGGAGGCCCAAGTCGTAGGACATAGAAAGCAGGTTCTAGATGCTGAGAGAATCCTTCCACCCCATTTTCTGGGAATTCTTCTCACAGACATTATTTCCCCATGCTCTCCTCTCTTGTTCCTCCCAAAGTCCTAAGACCCTTCCTGCCAGCCCCCTCCTCTGCCTCATCTACTCTCTGTGCAGCCTGAGAGTACAGCTCCACTTTCGGGTCTCATGCCTTCTTTTGGGCCCTGTGATCCTGAGCCTGGTCACCTTGACAGTGTAACTATACCTGAGTTACTCTGAGCCCTGCCAGACATGGGGTTTCTTAGCCCACAACAAGCAGGGGTGAAGAGAGCTGAAATGCTCACATAAATTAGTGGAGACACCAGCCTCAGCGTGATGTGCCCTCCTCCCACACCCACATGCCAGACCCTGAAATCTGGACAGCCAGCCCTGCTGACCAGGGATCAAACACAAGTTCTCAGGAAGCTCGATGCTAGCTGTGGATCTCTTTCTCTGCCATGAGAAACCCTGTCCCAGTAAAACCATGGTCCCATGGATAACAGCCATGTCCCTTCTGGCAAAGTATGAAAGTTTGTGAATGATTCATACACTAAGTTTTTTTTAACTAGAGTGGATTCTAGGATACCCCATAATAATGCCCCTCACACTCACTTTTGTTCCGATTTGCTTTCCTGGGTAGGAAAGAAAGGAGTAGGAGGCAGCCGTAGGTGGGGAATTGAGCACAAGTGTGGGCTGGTCCACAGAAGTGTGTCACTCTTATGACCATCATCATCTTGTGTGTTGTGGCAGAAAACATTGAGAACCAAACCTCTTTCGGGTTGTTAAGAGATGGACTTCTGGAAGATCCATTAACATAGTGCTTTGGAAACCAGCTTGGAAAATGTGACATTTTGTCACTTTGATCTGCTAAGCAGCTTACAAACATCCTCCCGCTCCTTCCCTCCACTCCCTCCAACTTCGCCTCAGCCCCACCATCTGAATTTTCCAAGTGAGATCACAGACCCAGAGTGGGTTGGCTTCAGACTCTAGGAGAGTGTCAAGGGCAGATGTGAGGTTTGGGGACAGAAACCATCAGTCCTCCAAAAAGTCTCCCACGTCCCTTGATCTTTAGCAATATCAAAACCCAGCCCATCATGTGACAACTAATTCCTCAATTACTCAGAGCTCCAACATTGTCTGTGGGAGTAATTAGAGAAAGTGTGGCCCAGGAAAGACTCAGAAGCCTCCTGGCTAGAGGGGAGTGGTCTTTCCCTGGGCTGAACTCCTGCACCTCTAAGAATGTAGATGAGCTCAGGCCACTTTGCCAGAATGAAATAGGCCCCAGGGGCCAGGGACCAGAGCTGCTTCCCTGGCGGTTTCGAATGTTTACTGTGAAATGAAAAGCCCAACTCGGGCTCATTCTCTTTTCCAGGAAGTGTCAGCAGCCCCTTCTAATTCTCTCTACTGCAACTTTTGTTGCCCTGACTCAGAGTAAAATCTTAGGTTGCCCAACCTTCCCCCAGTGAAGCAGGAACTCTCTGGGGGACACATCAGGATTTATCTGCTAAGGCCCCCAAATGTGTGAGCTTGGGCCCCCATCCCTGTGCCTGGTAGCCGCGGAGTTAACAGGCCCGTTTTCATTTGTGTCTCTGCTGCCTGTCATGCAAGAGGCATGATGAATGCTCTGGACCTCCCGTGGTTGGGGGGGGCGGTGCGGGAAGTGGGGGTGAGGGATGAACTGAGGTGGGAAAGAAACTCAGGGCAGGTTCGTAAATAAACAAGGGCAGAGTCGGGAGACCCGGGGCCTCGCTCCTGCCGCGGCTTTCCGGGCTTCTGACGAGGGGAGCTCCTGAGGCTCCCTCTGGAGCAGGCTGGGGGAGGCAGTTATTGTTTTTGGATTTCACTAAGATGAACTCCAGATGATTTTCCAAGGGCTGATTTCACAGCACATTTGCCCCATCTGAGCAATCACTCTCCGCAACAGTTGGATTTCCATTTGGCGTTTACTTCGTGTGCCCGGAATCAGGACTGTCTGCCTCCTTGGGGTTGAATCGTTTTATTTTCTTTGGGGCTTGGCCAAACCCTTTCCGTTGGCCTTGGTTCCATCTAGCTATTTCTGTTTGTGTGCAGACAAGACCAGACCAGGTTCACAGAGGTTTCCAGAGCGCAGTGACAGTGCCCACTCCTGGAAGAACATAAAACCTGGGGAGAGAATCCACCAAACTGTTTTAATTTCAGAAACAGATACTCAGCTACAATGGAAGGTGAAAGCCAGACCCATACGCAACGGAGTAAGTGCTGTCTTCTCTGCCAGGGCACTTCCTGAGTGGCCAGGCCGGGACTCCAGAGGGTGTATAAAAACCTCTATGAGGAGGAACAGGTTGACAGGTAGTCTCGCATGCAGCAAAGAGAAGTCTAGAGAGTTGCAAGGGGGCAAGGTTGCGGTGCAGTGGGGATGGGGGCCTCAGTGCAGCCCCATTGAGCTGCTTTGGGGACAGAGTGCCTAAGACGGAGAATTGGCAGACTTTGCAATCAGAAGCTCTGTGTCATTGTCCAATGAGTTACACCAGAGTCTCGTGGTGGTTATTTCTATTTTCTGTGTCATAAATTTTTCAATATTTACTTTTGTAGTACAAATGAAACCCCCCTTCCCCTCGCCAGCAGCCTGAACAACACAGTGAGACCCTGTCTCTACAGAAATACAAAAAATTAGCCAGGCATAGTGGTGTACACCTGTAGTCCCAGCTACTCTGGATGCTGAGGTGGGACGATCACTTGAGCTCGGGAGGTTGAGGCTGCAGTGAGCTGTGTTTGCACCAGTGAACTCCACTGCACTGCGCTCCTCACTATTTGAGACAGAACTTGACCCTATCTCAAGAAAAAAAAAAAAAAAGAAATGAAAACCAGCCCGGATGTCACTCTGCACACCATTGTGTTACTCAAGGAAAGAGATATGTGCCCGGCTTTTGTGCACAGGTGACTTTAACCTCAGTGTCTAAAGTGTTGTTAAAGTGGACAGCAGCACGTTCCCTGTGGCATGTACTGATCATGCTGTGCCCCACGTTGCCCTGTCCTGGAGCATCTCCTCAGCCAGGATGTGTGTTCTCCACGGGGCTGTCCCCACTCCCTGAGTGGGGCCTTGGGAGTCCTCCTGCTCCACACATCAGGGCCCCCTGCGCAGCCCCTGGGCTGCCCCTTTCTTTGCCCTCATCCGGCCTCATTCACACAACTGAAGGACCACTTACTTCTGTTCCTTCATGCCCTCCTCAGTGCTCAGCATGGGGACAGAGTCGCAGAGGGTGCTGGTCATTCACTGGCTGGTTGAACACACTCCTTTGTGGCAGCCTTCCCCTTCCCATTCCTCCAGCCCTGCTGCAATTGTCTCTGTTGCCCTTTCTTTCACTTCTCTGGGGCTATTCAAGACCTGAGGTCGATGCCCCAGCCCGGGGCATACACCCTTGCAGAGGTATGAGCCCACGTTCTGGAATCACCTGGACTCCAGGCCTGCCTCTGCCATTTATCACCTCTGTACCCCTAAACATGTTTCTTAACCTCTCTGTGCCTCAGTGTCCTCATCTGTAAAACTGAAGATGGAGGCCAGGCGAGGTGGCTCATACCTGTAATCCCAGCACTTTGGGAGGCCAAGGCAGGCAGATCACCTGAGGTCAGGAGTTTGAGAACAGCCTGGCTAACACGGCGAAATCCTGCCTCTACTAAAAATACAAAAATTAGCCAGGCATGGTGGCAGGTTCCTGTAATCCCAGTTACTTGGGAGGCTGAGGCAAGAGAATTGCTTGAACCTGGGAGACAGAGGTTTCAATGAGCTGAGATCACGCCATTGTACTCCAGCCTGGGCAAAAAGAGTGAAACTCCATCTTAAAAAACAAATGAAGATGGTTAGTGCTTCTTTGAGTTTTAAGTTGTATATAAAAGAATCTTGTGTTCTTAAAGAGCCTTGAAATTTTAGAGAAGTGTGGAAGAAGGAGTCCCTCACCACTGGGTTTTGTTTATTTTACAGTCAGCAAGCCTTAGGGAGCCCTCACTGAAACTTTTTTCTTACAGACCTAGGATTTCACTGAAACCAAGAGGAACCTCCATCCAAACTGGATTCTAGAAGAAAAGGAGAAATAAGGAAGCTGAAGAGTGCCAGGCCCTTGGGGACTGAAGCACTCAAGCAGTTCCATTTGCTGCAGTTCTCTGTGTCCCTGGACTGTGGGGATCAGTTTTAATCCCTCAGTGAATAAGCCAGCTGCTCCTTCCCTGACTGTGTTCTTCATCGTGCGTGAGGTCTCCTTGCTGTTAGGCTGCCTCCTGAGCCTGCACCTGCTGCCTCTGTGTGTCTTGGCTTTTTTCCTCTACTCAGAGCTTTTTGTGAACATGGCTTGGTCTTCCCCTAAACTCCACTCCTCTGTTTGCCGGCGCTTTTCTTCTGACCCAATGCTCAAAATCCTAACTGTAAAACCTCAGGGAGATGATCTTAGGCATTTGAGGAGGAATCTTAGTTGGTAAACTAACTTCTCTATCTTCATTCCTCAGGTCTCTCCACTGCCTCCTACTCACTACCTCAAGATCCTTGATTGGAAAAAGCAAATGAGGGTCTGGAAAAAGATCATTGCCTCAGAAGACCTGAGGAGAAAATGTGTGATTAGAATAGGTGTCTGTTTTCTGTGAATGTGAGCACCATTACGCTTAGGCATCATTTTCAAGCAAAAAGAATCCATGTTCAAAATGTCCAGGTTGTTGTCTCCCAGGAAAACACAGCTGTTGAGTGATGGTCCAAGGCCACTGGAAGTGTAGCAGGACTGGTCACAGACAAAATCTCTGACACCAGTTTTAGGAAGGAAGAGGCTTTAATCAGCTGGGCGCATTGGTAGACTTGGGTCTCAAGATCTGAGCTCCCCGAAGTCAAGATTCCTGTCCCTTTTAAGGGCTTACAGCTCTAAGGGGTCCACATGAAAGTGTCGTGACACATTGTGCAAGCGGGGGCTACGTGATAGGGGCTGCATGCACTGGTTGTCAGAACAGAACAGAACCAAACAGGGGTTACACAATGCTTCCTTATACAATATCTGGAATCTATAGATAACATAAGTGATTAGGTCAGGGGTCGATCTTTAACTACCAGGCCTGGGGTGTGGTGCCGGGCTGTTTGACTATTGAATTTCACTTCAGCCTTTTCTTTAACTCCTACTTTTTTCTTTGCTTTGAGGCAGAAATTAGGCGGAAGACAATATGAGAGGTGGTCTCCTTTCTTATTTCCCCCCTTTGAGAATCTCACTTATTAGTGGGAGTTCTCATCTTCATCCTCACTATCTAGGTTTTCTTGTAAGACAGATCAATAGTAATTCATGTAGTACACTTGTGCTGAAGTATTTTGATGGACTAAAGTAGTAACAAAACTTTTCATTACTTGAAGGAGCAAGAGCAGCCCACAGGGAAGCAATAAGCCGTTTCCTATTACTATTATTATTCCTATTATAAGAGTTTTAAATCCTCCTAGCACTGGAAACCATTTTCCAAACATGGACCCAGGATCAAACCTATGCCACACCTGCATGAGCACATGTGCCAGCTTTGTATATATCTTTAACTATATCTTCAACTACTTGCCATTGGTCATCTATGTGCAGACAGCAATTGGTTAGGTTAAATTTTCCACAGACCCCTCCTTCAGCTGCTAGCAAGTAGTCTAAGGCTAATCTATTTTGATAGATGGCATTTTTCATTTGGGTTTCTTGACGGGCTAAAACAGTCAAAGTTCTGCCAGTTTCATTAGTGATTATTTCTAAGACAGCTTGTAACCATATAATCCGGTTGAGCATGTAGATGGGGGTTCAGTATCCCTACAAGCCATCTTGTGCCCATGTGGCAGGCCTATAGTACTGTATGATTCTTTCAGGGGGCTGCTCATCATCTTTCCAATCACCTGTGGCTATGCTCCTCTTTTCTCAGGAAGCATAGACAGGGAAGCCTAGGAGCTCACTTGTTTTTATGGGCTGTAGGAAAAAGGATGGCTTAATGGTGCTAATGACATGACTACCTGCCCACTGGTCAGGTAGCTTGGTGTAGACTCTATGCCTGCATATCCAGTATAGTCCAGCTGGAGCCACCCAGTCCCAGTGAGATTTTGGATGGGCCTAAACAGTTTGCAACTTAGGAAACTTACTAAATGGATTGTTTATAGTATGGTTTAGACCTCATCAGGTGACTATTCTTAATTTTATTTTAAAAACTGTGACCATAGGGGGCTCAGATGGGTTATAACACACATCAGGCTGGTCACTTCCTGGGCTACATACGTTGTACTGGGTGGCATTATACAAACAAGTCCTTTTTAGAATTCCAGCACATTTATAATAACTATAGAATAAAAAGACAGTTTTAACTTTTTGCCCTAACTTAGGGACCTGATGTATACACTGAGAACAGTCTTTAGTTTGAGGAAGGTCAGTTGAAGTCCCTATTGTACAAGTCCAAAATTTAAGGAAAATAAGTCCCATGGTGAGTTTCCTCATGCCTTGGTCATGCATGGACCAGTCAGCTTCCAGGTGTGACTGGAGCAAGGCTTGTTGTCTTCTTCAGAGTCACTTTGCAGGGATTGTCCGGGCTTGGTCTTACCTCCCAGGGCTCAGGTGCTGCAGGTTTCACACGGCTGTGGTGGATCCAGGCTGGGATTCCTTCTACTTTCATGGCTGTGGGAGTGGTCAAGACGATGGTCTGGGGTTCTTTTCTCCGTGGCCTCAAGGGGGCTACATTCTAATCCTTGATCTACACCCAATCACCTTTGCTGTCTTCTGTACCAAGTCAGCCACAAATGCCAGCCCGTTATCTGAGCCGATTTGTAAGGGCAGTCCAAACCTTGGGATGAGATCTCCACATTTGGGCATCTTGGTGAAGTCTACTTGGAGATCTTCAAAGGGGGCTGCTCCATAAGCCTATATGCTGAGCGGAATGGTTGGACCTTGCCTAGCATTGTGCTTCTGGGAGGTGACACACTGCTGCGCTATTGTTTTGGCAAGGGCTGACAGACACAAGATGTAGAAGTACCAGCCTAACAACTTTTCAAGTGACTCTTGGCCTAGGCAGGTGGTCTCATGCACAGCCTGTATGGCTGCAGCTCCTAGCAGTTGTGGCACGGTTATTCTTCTGGCCGATAACCACATCCATCCTTCTTCTATTACTTGCCCTCCCTCTGGTTGATGAAATGCCAGGGTGAAAGGGATAGCCAATTGAACTAAAGTAAAAGTGCCACTCCAATTATTCGGCAGAGTGTCCAGTAAAGGTCCACCACAATACCACCGCACATCTGCTTGGGGATGAACAAGGACTGACTTATTGGTAAGCTCTTGAAAATTCTTAAGCTCACTGCATCCCTTCAGGTCTCCAAGGAATGCTAAGTTTGCTCCCTGTCATGAAAGACACAAAGTGAACTTAGTGTTGGGAGACAGAAACTGGATGGCCCTCAGGGGCTGACCCGCAAGGTGCTGAACTTCAGGATATAGCAGAGAGAGAACTTGGCACAACTTATTACTCCAGGCTGTAGAATCCTGGAAAAGAGCTACCATGCAGCCTACGCCTGGTGGACTGGAAGACCACCTTAGTGGAAGGGGGACAATCTGGGCCTCTGACCTGCCATGTGTGCAAGCATAACAATTGCTTTTGTTTAACATGCAGACGGAATATTTGATCCATTGCAACCAGGCATTCGCATCTTGGTATCCTGTCTTAATTGTCAAAGTGTGTTTTAAGTCTTTAACTTCTATGATCCTCTAGTAAAATGAATGTATGATTTTAGGAGATTACAAAAACCAGTTGGGGCAGTCCATCCTTGCTCTTTAGTGGTCCACAGAACATTGGGCCAACTATGGTATGAAAGCTGTACATCGGGGGGCAAGACTCCTGGTTAACACTGGGGTCTTTGTCGAAATCTCCTCAGATTAAATGGTCCTAATTTACTATTGCCTAGTCTGAAGAGAGTCAGGAGGGACACAGGTACTTTTCTGAAGTAGAGAGCTGTATTTGAGTTGGCAAGTTCCCACAGGGTATAACAAGGCAAGCATTAAATGCAATAGTTTGAGGCAAAATTGACTTGGTTATGTTAATAACTACATGGTCAGCAATAGAGTAAGGAAAGAAAAAAGAGTAGTAGAACAGATGAAAGAGTTAAATTTTTCTTAGCTTTAGTTTGGTAGGGTTCTCCCCTGGGACTATGGCCCACGACTCTGAAGGGGATGGCACTTTCTTGACTCAGGTGTGATGAATCCATCCCTTTTTGCTGTAGGAACAGCAGTCTCGGTGGTTAGCAGCACAAGGTAGGGTCCTTCCCAGGTTGGCTCAAGGTTTCCTTCTTTCCACCTTTTGATGAGAACGTGATCTTCAGGCTGGTGCTGGTTTACTGGAAATTCTAGGGGTGGCACATGTGCTAAAAGACTTTTAGTTTTGAGGGAAAGGAAAGTGGAAAATAAACGAAGTATATAATTTCTAAGAAATTGATCTTTTGTTTTAAATGTGGGGACATCAGCAATGGACTTTATAGTCCTTGGTGCCTTCTTACTGAGAAATTTCCTTTAGCACCTATTTTTATTAGTTTTTAGAGCAAAGAAAGCCAAACACCATTTTATATTTGACAATGCTTTCTGTATGATTTTTATACCAGATAAGCTAAATTTCACCTTTATATTAGTGTTATTAATGTTAAACTTAGTTTTAATAAAACTTTGTAGACATATTTATTCAATTTTTAATGTCTGACCATAGGTAAAATTTTTATAGACTCTTTTTAACCTTTATAATTTTTGTTAAAGAGCAGGTCAGTACTTTAAGAAAAAACCATCATTAATGTCCAGTTGACAGAAAAACTGGATGATACCCCTTGAACGTTAACCAATATGTTTACACACAGAATTTTCTTTACAATTAACATTTTAAAACTTGCTTAAACCTTCAAAAGAAAAAATTGTTTTTAACCTTTTAATGTAGGTAAAAATCAATATTCTTATGCCTCCTTATAGTCCTTTTACTAAAAGTATATTTTACTTTCCTTATACACTTTGCACATAAACTGTTTCTTCAATAGTTTTACATTCAGGAGGCCTAATTGCTTTTAAATTATATGTTTCTTGCATAAATTCCTTTTTATAACACACATTTTTTTTTTCTTTCACGACCTTCACAGACAATTCTTTGACATGGCTCAACTTTCTGATTTATTGCAAACATCCCTTTCATTAAACAACCAGTTCTTTTAGGACAAGAATTTACCATATAACATTCTTTTTACATAAATTCTCCTCCCTGCCCACCCCTTTTCTTTCCTAAAGATGATAACCATTCTTTTCCTAAACATGATAACCATTATTTTCCAAAACTTCCTTCATGTCTGTGGACTGGACTGCCAAAGGCCATAAGATTAGAAGTCAGGATAATACATGTTACACTGTCAACTTTTAGCAAACTTTACTTTTGTTGAAAACGTTGTAAGTTTGGGATTTCAATTAGCCTTTACTGTTAATAAGATCTTGTTTAGTCCAAATTAACTTAGAATTTGTATAGATAGTTCCTTCCTGGTTCTGTAAGTACTTTAACGCTTGGCTGGGTGGAAAAAGGTAGCACTTTGAGCAGACCAATTATTAGGCAAATTTCCTAACTTTGCATTTACAAGAGTTTTCCTATCAATTACTAAATACCTATTGTATCTTTTTCCCTCAATCACCCTGGAGGAACCATCTATCATCCAGAACTGAAGGGAGTTCCTCCTCCTAGGTCTGGTCAGACCTTTGTATGGTAATTAATTAAGATTGAGATCCCTTGTTAGGAAACCTGCTGGATTAAGGGAATTATTGGTGGTTAATGTTAAATCATCTTTTTCTAATAGAAAAGCCCCATACTTTAAGATTTTTGAGTTAGTAAGCTACCTTTTTTTTTTTTTTTTTTTTGACTTAGGATAGTTCAGAACTGGTGAGGTGTGCTCACAATGACGTTTCTTCTAAAAGTTATTTTTCTACTTTCTTCTGTTAGCAAAGCCATTGCCACTACAGATTGAATGTATTTGGGCCATCCGTGGGGTACTGGGTTAAGGATTTTTGATAGGAAAGGCTACGGGTTGTCAGTGGCTTCAGTGCTTTCAGGCTACGCCCTTGTTTACACTGACAACAAGTGGAGTGTTATAGGGTCACAGAGAAGACCTTTATCAATTAAAGGTTCTAAATTTACCTTGGCTTTTAAAGGAATAGGGTACACTGTTGTTTTTTTCTTAACTACTTGCATATCTCTCTCTTTCTCTCTTTGACTTTCTGTCTCTCTCTATTTGACTTTAGTTTTGTCTCTGTCTCTTCTTCTCTCTGCCTGTTTCTCTCTCTCACTCTTTCACTCCTTCTTCATCTGTCTCTTCCTCTCTCTCTCTTCTTCTCTCTCTTCACCTCTTTTCCTCTCTCTCTCTCGTCTACTCTGGGTGATCTAGGGGTGTGTGTCCTGTGGAGGCTCAGGTGCTGTGGGCTCAGGAGTGGGGAGTGTCTCTTCTCAGTAAGCGAGGGCGCCACTGGTGCCACTTCCTGCCATGTGTCCTCTGATGCTGGGTCAGACAGAACCTTAGGAGCTGACTTCTCTCAGCGGATGGAGTAAGATCCCCCCTGGCTATCTGTCCCTTTGCCACTAACTGCTGCTGCCTGGCCTCTCAACCACTGTGGGGGGGTCTAAAACTAGCTGCAACCAAGTATCTATGTATGGAAACTGATCTGGGTGTCCTGATTTACCAGTTACTTTGTGCCATACCTTTGATACTAGGGACCTGTCTAGACTTCCTTCTGTTGGCCATCCCACCTCTAATGCTGGCCAGTCTATCTCACACAAAGCCTCAAGCTATCCAGGTGTCATAGCAATTCCATAGTCCCCACTGGACCCTTTCTTGAAATTCTTCAACATAGTTCCTAATGGGGTATGCTTACTCTGTGTTTTACCCATTTTCCTCTCTTAGGGGACAAAACACTCTTACCACAAAGAGAGAAGGGAAAAGGGGAAGAAAGCCACTCACTCACCAAGTGATTCACACCAGATCAAAATTAAAACTAAAACCAAAAGACAGATAAGGAGTTACTCATTCATCAAGCAATTTGAGCCGAGTCAGAACCGAAATCAAAGCCAAAACAGTTCAAATCCAAAGGTCAGAACTGAAATCAAAACCAAAACAGCTCAAATCCAGTCAAAATCAAAACCAAAACCAAAGTGCTGATAATACAGGCAAGCTGTGGGTGATCAGGCCACACTTCCACTCAGATGGAGTAGGCAAGTTCCAAGACTGGTCTTACCGTTTTCCAGATGTCAGGACTCCAAGCACCAATTCCTTCCCAGCGTTCAGTCACTGCGTTAATCCTTCACGGGGGTCTGCTGTGCACTGCTGTGGCAAGGCATTCCACCTGGGCAGTTGCCTACCCAGGAGTGCTGTCAGGATCCATTTCGCTTTAGCTGGCCAGAGTCCCCCACAGGGATGCTCTGCAGGGCAGGCCTAAGCCGCCTAAGGGGCTGCCTCGACCGTCTGTTAATCACCTCACTTCCCGATCAGGGAACCAAGATATGTAGCAGGACCAGTCGCAGACAAAACCTCTCAGACACCGGTTTTAGGAAGGAAGAGGTTTTAATCAGCTGGGAGCGTTGGTAGACTCACATCTCAAGATCGGAGCTCCCTGAAATCAAGATTCCTGTCCCTTTTAAGGGCTTACAACTCTAAAGGGTCCACATGAAAGGGTCATGATATATTGTGCAAGTGGGGGCTATGGGATGGGGGCTGCATGCACCAGTGATCAGAACAAAACAGAATCGAACAGGGAATTACACAATGCTTCCTCATACAATGTCTGGAATCCGTAGATAACATAAGCGATTAGGTCAGAGGTTGATCTTTAAATACCAGGCCTGGGGTGGGTATGGTGCCAGGCTGTTTGACTATTGAATTTCACTTCTGCTTTTTCTTTAACTCCTATTTTTTCTTTTCTTTGAGGCAGAAATTAGGCAAAAGACAATCTGAGAGGTGGTTTCCTTCCTTAGAAGGGCTGAGCAGGGATTACAAAATCTCAAATGCCAAGATCTTACGTGCAAATCATGCCCAATGCTATAAACATTACTATGCGCTACCAAAAGCTATTTACTTGAATCCTACCAAGAAACATTAAGCATTATGAAACTTCTTTTAAAATATTGTTTTACATTATAAAATTGAATACAATGTAAAAATATTTATGTTAAATAGTTATAATAATTAAACGATGTGAAATGAGATATATTTTATATTTATTTATTTATTTATTTTTGTTTTTTTTTTGAGATGGAGTCTTGCCCTGTTGCCCAGGCTGGAGTGCAGTGGCTGGATCTCAGCTCACTGCAAGTTCTGCCTCCTGGGTTTACGCCATTCTTGTGCCTCAGCCCCCCGAGTAGCTGGGACTACAGGCGCCCGCCACCTTGCCTGGCTAGTTTTTTGTATTTTTTAGTAGAGACAGGGTTTCACCGTGCTAGCCAGGATGGTCTCTATCTCTGACCTCGTGATCTGCCTATCTCGGCCTCCCAAAGTGCTGGAATTACAGGCTTGAGCCACCACGCCCGAGTAATATATTTTATATATATAGCATAAAGTCATGTATATAATGTTTGTAATACTTTTATAAAGTAAATAAGAGGTTCTTGTCTGTTTCTCTAATATTCTTTATTATCACTGAGTTTTGTTTTTCTTCTGGAAAGATGGGGTGGGCAGAGGGAGATGGCTGTGGGGACCTCTGCAAAGCCTGAGTTGGGCCACAGTCAAAAAAAGTTTGAGGGCATCATTCAAAAAAATTAGCTTGCAAATAATTTTTCTCAATTTTCTCTCTTTTTCCTGAAAGAAGGTTTGAAGATGAATGTCTGAGTAGAAAACACTTTCAGATCCCCACATAGACAATGGCAGAAAAGCTCCAAGTGTGATATTACAAATACATATTGTCATCAAAGACAGAAATATTTGCCTTGTCCACCCAGAAGTGCAATGAGTGTATGGGTCGATTGTATTTTCTTCTCTATGTATTATGTGCAGAACTTCCCTTCAACAAAAGAAGGGAGTAAAGAAAACTAACCCTGCATTGTAGACTTCTGCTCTATTATAAGGAGAGGAAAAATACCCAAAGACAAAAACCAGCGAGAAATGGCATTTGATTTGCAAGCCTTTAGGAGATGCGCATAAACAGAGGAGCTCAAAGGGAGGCAGAGAAACCAGGATGCCATGGTTGATTATGTCCTTCCAGCAACTGCAACTGTGCCTCAATTTGCAGGGGAATACGTTCCCCTTCATGGACCCTGTTCTGGGAACTGTAGAATGCTCCGGGCTACAGCCCAGACAGGAAGGTGTCCAATATGTCTTTGAGTTCCATCTCGGGGATCTCATGTGATCTCTGGTGTGTCAGTGAGTGGGCAGGGCCCCTGCCTCCCAGCACTAACCTCAGTTGCATGAAGAGTCTGAGTCCATGGCAGATCTGGGCCCACAGGCTTCTCACCAACCCAGAGGCAGAAACAGATTCCACAAGCAACATGGAATGGCAGTGCTTTGTATCTACATTTATTAGTTTTTTAAAAATTATAAAATCTGTCTGGGTATGGTGGCTCATGGCTGTAATCCCAGTGCTTTGGGTGGCTGAGGTTGGCCTAGGAGTTCTCCAACTCAGCCTGGGCAACATGGCAAAACCCTGTCTCAACATGGCTAAATAAAAAAATTAGCCAGGCATGGTGGTACAGACCTGTTGTCCCAGCTACTTGGGAGGCTGAGGTGGGAGGATCACGTAAGCTCAAGAGTCCAAGGTTACAGTGAGCTATGATTGTGTCACTGTACTCCAGCCTGGGCAACAGAGTGAAACTTTGACTCTTAAAAAAAAAATTATAAAATCTGTGTTTGTTTTACAAGAATTAGAAATTCTAAGCTATATAAAAAGGAAAGTAAATATCACCATAATCCCACTGCCAGGGAGTGCCACGGGGTACTGGCACTGTTCCTCCAGCCCTGTGTCTGTATATGCCTATATGCCCATTTATACTCATGTTGGATATCAGCAAGGTTTCCCCAGCCTCTCACACTGCTGGAGAAGCTCAACCCTGTTCCATGCCCTCCAGAAGAAGTCTAAAGTCCTCCCCCAAGGCTTCTGGAAATTCCATGGGGTCTTCAGTCCTCAGAATCACCCCTGCCCCCAAGCATGGATTTCTACAGCTAATTTCCTGGTGTTGTTCCATGTTTCATGAACTTAGATGGAGAGTACATCTTTCCCTGGGTTTCTACCCTAAATCTCTACTCATACAGATCGTTGGAGTTAGTTTGAAGCCACATTAGCTGCCAAAACATCAGGCATCTTTGTGTCCTCCAGGCAGTCACCAGGCAGAGTCTCTGTGACTTCTTCACCCTGGGAGGCCTCAGACTCACACCTCCAGGCTCCTGGCTTCCCTCTTGGTTCCAAGCTTCTCCCCCGGCCCTCCCCACCAGCGGCCCCCAAAGCATCTCTTCTGTTGCTTTGCACCCCTCCCCTATAGTCTTCCTTCTAATGCAAGGAAGTGGCTTATAAAGGACTTTGTTTAAGTAAGGACCATTCTTATAGCAACTGTTACAATAACAAAAATCTTGAGATCATACTCTACATACATTATTTATTCTGCCTTTTTAAATTGAGCATTACATTTTTAGCACTTTCCCATATCATTAAATATTTAGCAGCACTGGATTTCATCAAATAGATGCACCATTATTCATTTCGCCATTCCACTATTTTTGCATTTTCTTTGCTTTGGGGAAATTTATAAAGCAGAAATTATTAGCTCAAGGAGTGTGAATATTTCTAAGGTCCCATACTAATTGCCAAATTGTCCTCCAGAAAGGTTATGTCAATTCACACACTCCCCAGCTGTAAATGAGAGTGTCAAGTGACTTTATTCTTTAAACAGTTTGCTAATTTGACATTGGCTGTGGAAGAGACTATTTTAGGGCAGTAAAGTATCTGGTCAGAGTCACAGCCACAGAGACCCGGGGGCTGTGAGGGAGCCTTTGGCCTTGGGGGACTCCAGGGCCCTGGGGCAGTCGATAAACCTGCCAGGACCTCTGGTGCTGCTCCATAGCCTGGTTCCCACTGGCTCCAGTGCTCAAAGCAAATTCTTCCCCCAAGCCCTGCAACTTTCCCTGGGGTAGCTCTCATTCCACCTGTATCACCAGGAAGGGCCCCTTGGGTATGTGCCCCTCATCAACTACCCCTAGCTTGTCCTCAGCAGATGTGAGTGGTGGTGGGCAAACTGGCCTTCCCTCCTGCTCAGCGGGGAACTGGACTTCTGGACCCACCCAGACTCACTTCTCTCTCTGTCATTGTGTCAGAGGTACTTGAACCAGAGGAACTCCATCTTAAATAGGAGCTGGGTAAAATGAAGCTGTGACCTCGTGGGCTGCATTCCCAGATGGTTAAGGCATTCTAAGTCACAGGATTAGATAGGAGGTCGGCACATAAAGACCCTGCTGATAAAACAGGTTGCGGTAAAGAAGCCAGCTAAACCCCACCAAAACCAAGATGGCCAAGAGAGTGACCTCTGGTCGTCCTCACTGCCACACTCCCACCAGTGCCATGACAGTTTACCAATGCCATGGCAACATCAGGAAGTTACCCTATATGGTCTAAAAAGGGGAGGCATGAATAATCCACCCCTTGTTTAGCATATTTTCGAGAAAGAACCCTAAAGCTGGGCAACCAGCAGCCCTCGGGGCTGCTCTGTCTATAGAGTAGCCATTCTTTTGTTCCTTTACTTTCTTAATAAACTTGCTTTCACTTTACAGACTTGCCCTGATTCCTTCTTGCATAAGATCCAAGAACCCTCTCTTGGGATCTGGATTGGGATCCTTTCCTGTAACAGTTGAAGTTTGGAGGAGATGAAGAGCCTCCATTTCCCCATCCCCCCATCCCTCCAGCAGAGAATACGGGGTCTACTTTCCCCCTTCCTAAAGGCTACAGGAGCTCACAGCAGCAGAGCCTTAGAGCGTTGCTCTCTTTCCTTTTCTGAAATGAGAGATGTCCAGGGAATCAGAGGCATCTTTCCCCCTTCTCTCTGTTAGGATGCTGGTGAGTTCTACTTTTCCCACTTTGTGAGCAAAGCACACATGTGCACAGCCAGCAAGCCAAATGACTTTTAAACAAACTAAAAATACTGACTTATCTCAGAGGCCTGTGCTGAAGGAGCTTGTTTAGGGTATCGGATGGACCTTTACAAATAGAAAATCCTTCCGTGTTACCTGCTCTTACACCCCGTGGTTTCCTCCCCTGGAACAGAGCAAAGGACCTGGGGTGACTGAAGCAAGGGGTCATCAGGGTTTGGTGATACTGCGTCTGATTTGTCCTCTCCTCTAGACTCTAGACAACTCCAGGGCAGATCCTGGAGCCTCAGCCCCAGTCCGCGACCTGGCACATAGAAGGCACCCCACAAGGGTTGGTGGTTGGTGGGAACACAGCAAAATGGGAATTCCTGGGCTGGTACTGTGCAGGTGATTGAAGTCAGCTGCCTAGGGTTACAATATCCCATTTCCCAGTCTGGGTAGGAGAAACCCAGGTACATGTCCACACATGTCCACTCTGTTTGCCTCTCCCTCCCACCCGGAGTCCTTCCACAGTGTCCGCTCCTTGGGACGTCTGCTTCCCCAGCGTAAGCCTCTGGGGCACTTGGCTGCAGAATGGAAGAAGATCAAGTGCTCTCCTGTTCCAGGTCAGGCACTTTGGATTTAACCTTGAGGCAGAGGCTCAGCTGCCCTGACAACCCGCAGCTCATTTCTACAGCAACACCTCCTGCAAAGGTAGCCCAGCACGTCCTTGGCCAGCAGCTTCCTGCAGTGATAAAAATAGCTGAGGCCCTGCAGCTGCTGAATGATGAATTCTGGAAGGAGATGATTGATTCTCACAGCTGAGTCTCGGGGTCAGCAAGCGTTGTGCAAGTGGAGATGCCAGGGTGAAGGATGGGGGTTCTGCTATAGATAGAGCTGTTGACAGAGTGATCCTGGGCTTCTCCCCACCTGAGGTGAACACAAACTAAGCTAATTAAAAGGAACTGCAACGGGCTGTTGGAAATGATGCAGACGTGTGCATCCTTTACTTTCAGGCCATCTTTGACCTTTTTGGAATGTGCAGTCATTTCCCCTCCTTCCTTCTGGCACTAGATTCAAAGTGTGGAGAGAGTGTTCATTTCCAGGGAAGGCAATGGGGTGGTAAAGCTAGAGGACCGCCTGCTTTCCCTAAAACAATGGTGAGGAACTGTCAGGGCTTATGAAACACCACAGGGACACCAATGTCAGGCAGCACCTAACAGCCTGGAATTAAAATCTGCTCGCCGCTTGCTTAGGCTGGAGGAGAGCTCCTGCTGGCCTTGCCAGGGGACTAGCCTGTGGTCTACCATGGCTGCACTCTGATTAATCACAGTGATCTAAGGTTAACTGTGCACATGAAGCTCCTGACCAGCACCAGAATAGCTTGTAAGCCAGTGCCCATGTCAAAAGCCATTGCAATTGCACTGTGCACAAGTAAACACCTGGGCTTGTGACATTGCACAGCTGGACTGGATCTGGCAATTCATAGATATCGCCATATGCATTTCCTTTACAGTACATATTTTCTAGGCAATCTATCCCCCAGTGTTCTATAAAGTAATAAGAATAAGGTTTCAGAGAAAGGGAGAGAGAGAAAAGTCACTGGAGAATGGGGAAATTAAGAGGCAAATGAAAAAGGATATGTTTTCAGATGAGATTATTAAAAAGATGATGAGTTGATGAGGTGGCCAGATGAAGAGAAGATAATCCAGATGGCTGTTGCTCCCAGAGAGAAGGCTCTGTGTTGTAATCACAGCAGAGAAAAAGGGTGAAGGAGACCTACTGGCTTTCATGAAAGAGACAAAGGGGAGACCCTGCAGGGGAGTCTGGGTGAGGACCACAGGCTTGAAAGCAAAGGGGACCCTTCCTTTGTCTTTATTGGAATCATACGAAAGGCAAGCCCTGAATGCCTTCACTCCTTTCTCTCTGTCCTTTGCTCATTATCTGTTCCTCTGAATTATATCTTGGTGGCTCCAAACCCTTCCCCAGGTAGCTCCTGTCTCTCCCACCCGCTAAGGTATCCTGGAGTCACCTCTGCCTCCAACAGTGCCCTTGGGGATGCAGCATGTGTAACTGACTCCACATGCTCCGGTTATCCCTGACTGTAGAGTTCACACAGCAGCTATCTGTATGCCTCCTCATTACGTAAAATTCAGAGTCAATTCAAAGGAGGGTAACAAGATGATGAGGGGTCTGGAAATGAAGTCAGATCAGCTTAGGTGAGGTAGGGGCTGATACTGTAATTAGTCTGGAAAAGAGAAGATTTCAGATAACCCTGCAGGTCATCTCCAGGTCTGTCCCTCATATTTGTGGGAGATAAATGGAGACCCTTCTTTTCCAAACTCCCACTCTGTCCCACTGTAAGAGGTGTTGCACACATGGACGTGTGTGGACAACCCAGGCTGCACATCCAAGCTGCATCTCCACACCCCACCAGACAACTGCCATTTGGCCACTGCTGGAACCTGGCGAGTGCACATCAGAAATGTGGGCCATCTTTCAGAGGACACACCCGGGAAGAAGCCACAGGCTGGGGTCACTGGGCAGGGAACCCGCAGGCTTGTTACCTGGAGCAAGTTCTAGAAGAAGGCCTTACTGGATCCAGGTGGGCCCATCTCCACGGTCCCACTAACTTGTCTTGCTCATGGAAAGTGGTATGGCCCAGGAAGGGCTAGAATGGAGCTCCCAAAATGTGGGGTCTATGGAAGAGACCCCTTGCCAGGATCTAAGTCTGGCGCTGAGTATGACCAACTCAAGCTGTCGAAACTGGATCCCAAATCTGCTCCTTCCTCTACATTCTGCCTCATGAAATCTTTCATTGTCTCCTGCAGGGGAACCCCGACAGCCTGGCCTTAACCCCTCACTTCTCCTCTTTCTCCATCTCTAATGCAGCATTCAGTCCTGCTGACTCCAACTCCTTCAGGCCTCTAAAATCTTCCTTCTTTCCCAGCCCCTGGCTATGCCCAGTGACAGTTCTCACTTTGTGCTGGGACTGATTGCCTGACCTCCTGAGTTGAACTCTTTTCCTCCAGTCTCCACACTGCCAGTCCAGCAATCTCTCCCTGAAGTAAATATGTCCTTACCACCCCCTGTCCTACCTAAAGCTCTTCAGGGGCTCCCTATGCCAGTGGGATCAAACCCAAGCTCCTGAGCCCAGCACACAAATCCTTCCGTAGCCTGACCGCTGCCTCTGGCCTCTGACTCTTAAACCTTGAACAGTTAATGCAACAAACATACCCTTTCCTGCCTCTTTGCTCACACTGCTCCCTCTCCCTGAAGGGCCTTTTCTCTCCTGTCTGCTTGGTCGATGCGAACTCACTTTCTCCCGCATGGAAACCTTTCCAATGCCCCCTACTCTTCCTTTCCTCCCTAGGTAAAATTGATTGTTTGTAAGATGAACTGAAGTCTACATCATAGCAAATAAAGTAAAATATTTTCTAGCATTTAATTATTCACAAATCTGTTTTTTATTTTTATTTTTTTCACCAGACCATAGTCTCTCTAAGGCGGGGTCACATTGTTCTTGGCAACCCTGTGCCTGACACAGAAACACGTGGTGAACTGAAATGGAAAGTGTGTATCTGATCAATGCTGGTTGCCACAGACCTAATCCTATGTTGATGAGCACATGTCATTTTTTGTTCTCACCAGGTGTTATATATGGTAACACTTTCTAAACAATGGACAGAAACTGATCACAAGTTCTAGGCATGCATGCAAGACAGGGGGAGTCCATAAAAGGTGCTCAGCCTTGCTGAGAACCCCTGGTATCGCCAGCAGCTGGAACCCAGAGCCTGCAGCAGTTCCAGGCCTGTGGACTTTGCATCTCAGGTGCCAGGGTTATCTCAGGATGAAAGTCAGGCCAGTTCCTCCAGCCACTTGGCTCTGCATCTCCTTCTCCAACAGGAGGGGCCAGCAGGGACTTCTGGTTTACCTTTGGAAGGGAGGGAGACGGGAGAGGCCAGGCAGGTATGAAACCTACTCAGGTGTTCAGGGCCCAATAGGCAGCTCATCTACTTGTGACTCAATGAATGGGCAAGGATGCACACAGGATGCGACACAGCCCTGCCCTGGAAGGGCTCATACTCAGCATGGAGGCCAGGGCAGTAAAACAATGGGATGAATATGAAAGACCTGCCAAGGGAGAGGCAAAAGCCAAAGGATGGGCACACCCGGGCAGAGACTTTCACCCACTTCCTTCCCGAGACCATGTGCTCCCCTCCCCTTACACAGGGGTCCCTGTCCCCCTTGTTCCCTGATCTTCTCTCTGCACAAACTGCCCGCTCTGCCTGGACCGCTCTTCCCGCGGTACCACGCACAGCCTGTTCCTTTCCATCTTCGGTGTTCGCTGACATGTCCTTTCCTCAGAGGCTTCTTCTGTCGCCCCCTTTATAGCAGCGTCTGTACTTTAAACCGCATTATTTACTCTCAGCTTCTTGTTTATTTCCTTGAAAACACGAATTGAACGAACCGTCTTATTTACCATGTGTATTGTGTCTCTAATCCACCGGCTCAGTGAGGGCAGAGGCTGCATCCATCTTGTGTTCTCCTGTGTTGACAGCATCCGGGACATAGTAGGGGCTTAATAATTGTTTACTAAACAAGTGAAGGAAAGAAGTGTTCTTGTTGGTTCTCTGGTAGGTGGTGATGAGAGATGTCATGGGAGGTCCAGAAGTCAGGATGTTCAAGGAGGGCCTAGTAGCATTGTCAAGCGTTTGCCAGATGGAAGAGGCATTGCAGGTGTGTGAGCAGGGATGTGATTCTGAGGGTGATGAGGGGTGGGGGTGGGGATACATGTAGGCCGCTTGGGGAGGTAAAAGGGGGCAGCTGTTGTCCCTTTTTTGGGGGGATGGCCCCTCTCCTTGATGGATGGGACAATGAGGTAAACTATTAAAGGTCCAGGTGGACACATCTACCCCTGGGGCACACCCGTCCAGGCTAAACAAAATCAGCACAAGCTGAACAGTTAGAACTCAGAGAGTTACCTGTGGGGCTTAACAAGGACAGCAAGGACACTCAGGTGACCTCAGATGATTCCGAAACCTGGGAAAAAGACTCCGCAAGCCCAGGTCATATGATCACGAGATGCATCTCCTGACTGCCTCTGACTGTTCACAAAGAGCTGGCCAAGGACATTCCAGCTATGCCAGGCCACCGGGCCAAGTTCCCAGGGACAGCAGTCCACCGCCGCTCTCCCCCCATCACACCCAAGGGAAGCACATAAAGTAGGCCTGCATCCATGGCCTGGCAGACACCTGCCCCTGGCCCTCTGGGACAGTGCACTGTGTCAGCTGCCAGCAAAACAACAAGCACCTTTGCAATGGGCCAGTGGGCAGGGCTGCCACTGGCAGAGTCCTGGTGATTTATGACACCCAGGCTCAGTGCACCATCTGGGAGTTTCCAGGTAGAATCTCCAGCTTCACCGGGCAAGGGCTCTCCCTTCCAGTGATTTATGGAGCCAGAGTGAGCCAGTTGTTTTTTTCCCTGTCCCTCCTTCTCCAGGACAAATGGGTTTCACATTGCTGTGGGCACTCTGGTCTGCAATGACAAGACAAAGAGGTTCCACTTGTCCCTCTGCCCCCTGCACCTGCTGTCAGGGATGATGGTTATCGGTCAGCAGCCACCTCCATTTCACTGGCACTTTTAGCTCTTTATGTGGTGCCTGGGTCACAGCACCAGCCACAGGGCTCTCTTGATGGCTTTGCTGGCTGCCCAGATATACTGCCCATCTAGAATAGACCTGACTCCAAACTACAAGGTCAAACTTTCCTCTCCTGACCTACCTTCCCTCCTTCCTTCTTTCCTTCCTTCCTTCCTTTGCTCCCTCCCTCCTTCCTTCCTTCCATCCAAATAATCCATATATCTTGATTTATTGGCATGAGACTCCAGGGGGCTGGGGCTGCCTTCCATAGCCAGAGAACAGTCATGAAGCAGCTGGTGCCCTGAGCCTGCTTTTCTTGTGTTGTACAATGAAGGGCCTTGAGCTTTTTCAAAGTCATGTCTTTGCTCCAAGGGGTCAAAAATGAAAGAAGAAGATGACTGTCCATCTCTCTGTTATTCTCAGATTCCTTTGCATTGCTCTGGTGCTACATCAGGGCAGTGGTGTCCTCAGGGTCTGGGGGTAGCAGAGGCACAGCCAAGACAGGGTGGAAGGGAGACTGAGAAACGCCTCCCAGCCTCACCAGTTTTGGGAGTCAGAGGTCCTCAGCAAAGAGCCTTCACTCACTTACACCCCCAAGAAGTGCTTGGGAATTTACCAGGAGAGGCTGCCTTCTATGGAAAATCACAGACAAAATGCACTCTTTGAACTCCAGTCCCTTTTCCTCTGTCATGCATGGGGAAGGGGGAAAAAGTGAGCAGTCAATCCGGCACCAAGCCCACCTGCCCTCACCCACAGCAGCCCCTCCGCAATCCGCTCCACAGAACTGATGTAAGCCAGGCTGATTGTCTCAGCTCCAAATGTGGCAGCCAGCAGCAGGAGGACATGTCAGGTCTCTGGGATGCCAGGGCTACTTCTCCAAGGTTACCAGGCTGCTGCACGTGGCTTCATCTTTCTGTTCTCTGGCGGCCTTCGTGGCCTTCTCTAGCCTGCCTGTGCATAAGACTGTGCTGGAGACTATGGGATGTGTTGGGGCCCTGTTAGGTGTGAGCGAGGCACTGTTTAGCAGCAGCCCCTGTTCTTGGGGTGATGGCATACTGTGGGTGATTAGTAATATATGCTAGCATTTTGGGACACTTACTCTCTGCCAGGCACTGTGCTAAGTACTTTATTTATATCTTCTCATTGAACCCTCTTAACAACCTGTCAGGAGCACATTATTGCCTGGTTTTTGCAGATGAAGAAACTGAGCTTTAGGAAGATTAGATAATTATCCAAGATCACGTATTAGTAACAGGGAGAGCCAAGAATTGGACATATGATTTCAATTATTGTGTGCTTAGTAAGTTGTACAGCCTTCTTCTACGAGGGTTATTGGGAATTCAGATATTTAAGGAGCACTAGGTAAATTAGTCAAAATTCCAAACAACAGTTAAATCCAGCCTGTTTAGATAAAGCTTTTTCCAGAATATGGGCTGGGACAAGGCAGGAACACACCAAACCCTTTGATTCCTCGGATGAGACTAAGGCAGCCACCAGCTGCAAATGGTTTCCTCTGCTCCTGAGAGGCTCAGAACACACCTCTTAGCCTCACCTGGATTTATGTGGCTGGGATGAGGCCTTGACAGCAGAATCCAAAGACACAGACATCTTTGAGGAGCCTCTGTTCTGCCTATCATGCATAGGTTTCCTTATTAGTCTACATGATACCCACATGAGGTATGTATTCTGATATGGCTTGGCTCTGTGTCTCCACCCCAGTCTCATCTCGAATTGTAATCCCCACACGTCGAGGGAGAGAGGTAACTGGATCATGAGGGCAGTTTCCCCCATGCTGTTCTTGTGATAGTGATTGAGTTCTCTCAAGGTCTGATGGTTTTATAAGTGTTTCTGAGTTCCTCTTTTGTTCTCTCTCCTGCCTCCTTGTGAAGAAGGTGCATGAGATGCATTCCCCTTCCACCATAACTGTAACTTTCCTGAGGTTTCCCCCGCCATACAGAACTGTGAGTCAATTAAACCTCTTTTCTTTATAAATTACCCAGTCTCAGGGAAGCTGTTCGCAGCAGTGTGAAAACAGATGAATACATATTCTTATTATTCCCATTTTGCAGATAAGAAAAGTGAGGCTCAGCTACTTGAAGGTGAGGGGGCTGAGGTGGGAGGATCACCTGAGCCTGAGAGGTCAAAGCTGCAGTGAGTCATGATTGTGCCACTGCACTCCAGCCTGGATGACGGAGTGAGACCCTGTCTCAAAGAAAAAAAGAGAGAGAAAGAAAGAAAGATGGAAAGAACGAAAAAGAAAGAAGAAAGAAAGGAGAAAGAAAAGAAAAAATAAAGAGTAAGAAGAAAGAAAAAGAAAGAAAGAAGAAGAAAGAAAGAAAAAAGAAAATAAATAAAAAGAGAAAGAAAAGTGAGCCTTTCTGAATTTCTGAATTTGCATGATTTGTCTAAGGTCACACCGCTGGTAAGTGTCAGGGCCAGGGTTTAAACACAGATGGTTTGACTCTGGTATCATTTACTGCTCTATTATATTTTCCATAAGATATATACTACATAACCCTTCTGTATCTTATTCTTTAACCTCATAATATATTTTGATCATGTTCCTATATGAATAAATATCTATCTACATTATCTTAATGGCTGCACCAATAACGGGGTAAGGATACAAAGGGTGGAGTCCAAATTCTTCTGCTTAATACTCACATGATCTTATTGCTTTATGCCTTTGTAAAATAAAAACAATAGTAGTAATACCCATCACACAGTGTTGAGAGACTGAATGTACATAAATACAATTTGTAAATCAAAACATTCTGTGTAAGTGTAAGTCATGGTGGTCACTGTTATTACTAACTGAATATAAATTTCAGGAACAGGAGAATCCCCACAGGTAGGGGTGTTGCAGGTAATGGATCCACTGTTACACGGATGTGCTTACCTTCTGGAAATTCACCTGTCATTTGTGCCCTTATTTTATATGTTATACTTTAATGTAAAGTTTACATTTAAAAACCCACTCATGGATGGTTCCTCCTTTCCCATGGAATTCAGTACGTACCAGTTTCTGACTGTGGCACTCAGAGACCTCCACAGTATGACCAACCCTACCTTCTCAACCTAAACACCCCAGCCCAACCCCACCAGGAGGTGAGCCATTCTTCTCGCCCATCCTCCCCTTCCCTGCTTCCATGTCCTCCCCGCTGCTACTCTTCTTGATATCACCTTCTCTGTGTGTTCTTCCTTCCTCTTGGCTCAGCCCTGTCTCTGAGTGCCCTTTTCCCTTAAGCTCCCATGCTGGGCCCTACTCATCAGAGGCATTCTGCCAACACATACTGCCTGGATGGGACCTGCCAGGGTCACAAGGCAAGGCCTGCAGTTCTGGAAGCTCTCCTTCATGGTTTCCTCTTTCATAGAGGACACTGACTTCACAGAGTTTTGACCTGGGATGGTAAATGTTTGAACACATTTGCGACCTGATTTGAGAAAAGCCTCACAGCTTGAAATAGAGCCACCACTATTTTTGCCCTGCCTAGAAGTCCTCTATGTTTTCTTCTCAGCTAAATTATAAGTTCCGGGGCGCAGGGGTCATGAGCTGTGTGTGTTTGCATCCCCACTTCCCACTGACGGCCACCATGGGCACGCACGTGGTATGGATGGAGTCAATGCTCCATGGATCATGGCACAATGGTTACTGGTTGGGATGGGTTGCAGCATATTGCTAAGAAACACACCACTACCCGCTCTACTCACCATCTCTCTAGGGCTCTTTTACACTCAGAAAGACACCTGGCCATTGTTTTCAGTCCTTGAGCCAAATAAAATAAAGCTGCAGACTATTACTAAGGCTGCAAGGCTCTGATGTGGCCAGGGGCTCAGAACTAACTCATCGGAAGCCCTCCTGCTAGGGAATTGAGAGATAATGGAACGTGTTAGACCAGGGGTTGTCAGACTTTTTCTGTAAAGGGCCAGATAGTAAATATCTCAGGCTTTGCAGGCCATGTGATCTCCATCACAATGACTCAACTCTGCTGCTATAGTGTGAGGGCAGCCACAAACATGACATAATCAGAATGTGACTGTGCTCCAATAAAACTTTATTTATGAACACTGAAATTTGAATTTTGCAAGATTTTAATATTACAAGATAATCTTTTGACTTCTTTAACCATTCAAAGCTATAAAAGCCTTTCTTAGCTGGTGTGCTGCAGTTTGCCAACTTCTGGATTAGACCATCAAAGGGAACATTTTATTCCCATTCATGGAAGGGCTTCTCAGACAACTTGCCTCAGAGTCACTGAGAGGTGAGGTCAGGGGTGGCGGAGAATGCCTGCTAAAAGTGCAGGTTTCTGGTCCCAACACCGTAACTATTGAACCAGATTACCGGAAGAACAGCCTAGGAAACTGCATCTTAGCAGACTCTCCTAGGTGACTGTGATGCCCACTAAGTGTGGAGAATCATTTTAGCTGAAAAGAAATCAAAAGCTTCTTAGAAAAGCTTTTTAATTTTGGTAGAAAAATGAAGCCAGTTGGGCTTGGTGGTGTGTGCCTGTAGTCCCAGCTACTTGGGCGGCTGAGGTGGGAGGATTGCTTGAGCCCAGAAAATCAAGGCTACAGTGAGCCATGATCATGCCACTGCACTCTAGTCTGGGTGACAGAGCCAGACCCTGTCTCAAAACAAAAGCAACAGCAAAAAAAATGAAAGAAAGAAAAATGAGGCCAACCAACAAGACAAGTGCTTCCTACTCGAGCAGGCTCTTTTAGGATACTTCTGAGGGCACGTTGGGTTCTCCCATTTGTAGGTTGCTTCAGTGTTCCTCAGACTGAGAGTGCTGTGTTTCCAAAGAGAATGAGCAGAGGGCAACCCAAGCCTTTCTGGGGGACATGCTGTCTCCCCCAGAAAAAAACAGAGTTCTCCCACCAATAACTTTATCCTTGCTTGGCCAAAACCTCTCCTCCAAGAGAAAGAGGGGGAGACTCATTGCTGTGGGGATGGGGGAAGAGTAAACATCTGACACTGTTCCAGGAGCCACTTCTAGCAGGGGCTCCTCTGCCCTCCATGTCTGCCATTCACCCATCACTGGTTGGCATTGGGTGGGGGGAGTCACCCCCTGTAACCTACTTTCCAAGGCTTGATGATTTTCTGTCTCCCATCAAAATGGGCAGGAAGGGTGTGTGTGCTCAGAGAGGGGCAACTGTGTGTATTCATGTGTGTTAGAAGTGGGAGTCTACTGAGTGAAATGTCTGTAACTAAGTGGGCATAAAAGCTATGCATCCCTGCTCTCAGAGAGGTAACACACTGGGAGTGCAGACCCCATGGAGACGGGTATATATGGAAAGGCAGGGCTGTGAAGAGCACAGATGCTTTTCTTTTCTTTTTTTTTTTTAAGCCAGATTTTATCTGTATTTAAAAACAATGCTCAGGGCACTTAAAAGTTCCAAAGACCTGAAGATATCAAGTTTCAATGTACAGCTACAACAAGGTGCTGGCAATCAGTGACTGAGTCACAGAAGGCTCTGTAGTGCCTTGGGGACTTCTGCTCCTTTGTATGACTCCTAGTCTTTGCCTCGTGGTTTTCTGCAATTTCTCATTGACTATAACTCTATATAGGGCTGTCACTCCAGTAAGGACAACAAAAAAAGCACCTATGGCTATCATTTTTAATCCGCTAGAGGAAAACCACAGAGTCAGAGGGGTTGTGTACAGCAACAATGATTTCCAGAATCACAGTTAATAACCCTAAGCAGGTGACAAGCAGACATTCAGAGCAAGACAAACATCAGAATGGTAGTCCCATCCATTGATAAGCTTGGTCAAGTTGGTACATGATTTTTTGCTGGCATGGCAGGCAGCTTTTTAGTCAAAAGAAGGTCAGGAATAGTTTCCCTGTCTATTGCTCATTCTAAATGTCCTTACCATTTTTCTCCCTTGCTAGAAGAACTCTGGTTTTATTCTGGTATCCAGCCTTAAGGAAGGTGACTTTGTCACAGTAATATGCAAGTAAATGTTTGCCAACTGACTTTTCAGGAGAAAAAGACTTGCTATGTAGTGTTTGCCAATTCCTGTGGTGTAAATAGTCCCATCATGCCCAATTTCAAGCTACCAACATGAAGTCACTAAATGCAAGGCTGGGAGGAGATGTGCACTATCAGCTTGCATGAGCTGGTAGGAGCTGGCTCCAATCCAACACTGCCCCATTGCCACTCAGAGGTAATACTCAATCATGGTGGTCCCATCTGTATTAGTCTATTTTCATGCTGTTGATAAAGATGTACCCAAGACTGGGCAATTTACAAAGGAAAGAGATATAATTGAACTTACAGTTCCACATGGCTGGGGAAGCTTCACAATCACGGCAGAAGGCGAAGGAGAGCAAGTCACGTGTTACATGGGTGGCAGGAGGCGAAGAGGGAGATTGTGCAGAGGAACTCCTCTTTACAAACCATCAGGTCTCATGAGACTTATTCACTGTCATGAGAACAGCACAGGAAAGACTTGCCCCCACGACTCAATTACCTCCCACCAGGTCCCTCCCACAATACATAAGAAATCAAGTTGAGATTTGGGTGGGAACACAGCCAAACCATATCATTCTGCCCCTGGCCCCTCCTAAATCTCATGTCCTCACATTTCAAAACCAATCATGCCTTCCCAACAGTCCCCCAAAGTCTTAACTCATTTCAGCATTAGCTGAAAAGTCTGAAGTCTAAAGTCTCATCTGAGACAAAGCAAGTCCCTACCACCTATGAGCCTATAAAATCAAAGCAGGTTAGTTACTTCCTAGATACGGTGGGGGTACAGGCCTTGGGTAAATACAGCCATTCCAAATGGGAGAAATTGGCCAAAACAAAGGGGCTACAGGCCCCATGCAAGTCTGAAATCTAGCAGGGCTGTCAAATCCTAAAGCTCCAGAACGATCTCCTTTGACTTCATGTCTCACATCCAGGTCATTCTGATGCCAGAGGTGGGTTCCCATGGTCTTGGGCAGCTCTGCCCCTGTGGCTCTGCAGGGTACAGCCTCCCTCCTGGCTGCTTTTATGGGCTGGCATTGAGTGCCTGCAGCTTTTTCAGGCACATGATGCAAGCTGTCAGTGGCTCTACCATTCTGGGGTCTGAAGGACCTAGTAGAGCCTCATGGCTCCATTAGGCAGTGCCCCAGTAGGAGCTCTGTGTTGGGGCTCTGACACCACATTTCACTTTCACAGTGCCCTAGCAGAGGTTCTCCACGAGGACTCCACCCCTGCAGCAAACTTCTGCCTGGACATCCAGGCATTTCCATACATCTTCTGAAATGTAGGCAGAGGCTCCTAAATCTCAATTCTTGACTTCTGTGTACTTACAGGCTCAACACTGTGTGGAAGCTGCCAAGGCTTGAGGCTTGCACCCTCTGAAGTCATGGCCCGAGCTCTACATTGGTCCCTTTCACCCACAGCTGGAGTGGTTGGGATGTAGGGTGCCAAGACCCTAGGCTGCACACAGCATGGGGACCCTGGGCCTGATCCATGAAACCACTTTTTCCTCCTAGGCCTCTGGGCCTGTGATGGGAGGGGCTGCCATGAAAACCTCTGACATGCCCTGGAGACATTTTTTCCATTGTCTTGGGGATTAACATTTGGCTCCTTGCTACTTATGCAAATTTCTGCAACCAGCTTGAGTTTCTTCTCAGAAAATGGGTTTTTCTTTTCTATTGCATTGTCAGACTGCAAATTTTCTGAACTTTTATGCTCTGTTTCCCTTATAAAACCAAATGCTTCTAATAGCACTGAAGTCAACTCTTGAATGCTGTGCTGCTTAGAAATTTCTTCCACCAGATACCCTAAATCATCACTCTCAAGTTCAAAGTTCCACAACTCTCTAGGGCAGGGGCAAAATGCTGCCAGTCTCTTTGCTAAAACATAACAATAATCACCTTTGCTGCAGTTCCCAATAAGTTCCTCATCTCCATCTGAGACCACCTCAGCCTGGATCTTATTGTTCATATCACAATCAACATTTTTCTCAAAGCCATTCATCAAGTCTCTAGGAAGTTCCAAACTGTCCCACATTTTCCTGTCTTCTTCTAAGCCCTCCAAATTGTTCCAACCTCTGCCTGTTACCCAATTTCAAAGGTGTTTCCACATTTTCGGCATCTTTTCAGCAACATCCCACTCTCAGCACCAGTGTACTGTATTAGTTCATTTTCACACTACTGATAAAGACATACCCGAGACTGGGCAACTTACAAAGGAAAGAATTTTAATTGGATTTACAGTTCCACATAGCTGAGGAAGCCTCACAATCATAGCATAAGGAAGGCAAGTCATGTCTTACATGGATGGCAGCAGGCAAAGAGAGAGATTTCAAAACCATCAGATCTCATGAAGCTTACTCACTATCACAAGAACAGCACAGGAAAGACTTGGCCCCATAATTCAATTACCTTCCACTGTGTCCCTCCCAAAACACATGGGAATTCAAGATGAGATTTGGGTGGGGACACACCCAAACCATATCACAGTCTCACTGCCGGTCATTGACCTATGAGCAGAAAATATCCTGGAATGGGACCACAATTGACCACATCATGAAGTACAGCACAGAGATAGGGAAAGGAACAGAGGCCTTCAGGATATGCTCAAGCTGCTGAAATAACCAGGTCTCACAGCACTTTATATTAGGACTTCTGGTAATATGTATTCAGAAAAATTCCAGATTGTTCAAGCTAGGGGAGTTGAGGTTTCTGTTACTTGCAGCAGAAAACTTCCTGATGGGTATACCTTCTCTGCAGTGATCACTCAGAAACCAAGAAGCAAGCGTGTGTGAGTTATTACCCTACCATTAGCACCTCACCACGGCCAGGTACAGAGGGGAGCTCCAAGGACTCAGAGGCAATGGCTCAACAAGTCAGCCCCACATGACTCATTATCTTTCCCCTGTAGACTCTCCAAAGCCCATTTACCCTGTGAAATGCCACCATTTTCTTTGTCACCTGTCTCGCTCCAGCGCGGCCAGCACAAGTGATACAGGGTATTATCAGGGCTTCAGCAACAGCGTGTGTGGCTGGAGTTTAAATGAATTTCATCAGCATGATTAAATACTTATTACATGAGTCAAACATACGGGCTTCATTAAGCTAGTGAACTCCCAGGAACCTCCTCTTCTGTTTATACAACCCATCTGGACTCTCAGATTACTTTAAAGAAATGGGATAAATGGAGTTCGATATGACAGCCAGCTCATCTTTCAGCGTTGTACTCTCAGAGGAAACTCATCTTCCATTGCTAACTCTGGCCTCCCTACAATTGGGTGCAGAGGTTTTTTTCCATCTGCTTCTGGCCTCCGTGAAAGCCTGACATGATGCTGAAATTGAGACTTTAAGAGTAACTTGCCAGGACATGACAGACATACTTTTCTCATTGAAGCATGGAACATTGTCTAAAGTCATTTGCAAGCACAAACCTTGGGTTTTTACGAGGAGGCACACCTTGAAAGCAAAATAAAGGGCAAGGTTTAATTAACTTACTGGGCCCTCTGTTAGTCGTTATTAGAAGCTCTTTATCAAATTAAAGGCCTGCTGGGAAGCCAGCTGAGTGCCGAGAAGCAGTGACATGCGTTAAGTGCCAAAGTGGGTTTTAATTGGCTGTTTAAATGAAGGAAAGCTCCCTGCAGTGTGACAGACACACATCGTGGGGTGTGTGCCAACACACACACACACACACACACACAGAGCTCTAAGCAGTCTGGAAATCACAGGAACCACATTTTTGGAAAGCTGACATCCCCAAACCATGACCACAGCCTACCACGAAGGGAGCTCTAAAGCATTTGGCATTCCAGGCTCAATAAACACCATAGTTATTATTTCTGATAATAATAAATAACAGAGATGTAGCAGTAAGACTTTTGAATGCTGCCAAATTTACACTGTACATAGTCCAGCTGAATTGCCAAGGTCTTTTACTCCTGGATTGAGCCTGGGATTTTGTTTTGTCTTTTGTATCATCAAGCTACTAACATGTAAAATGGGGACATGAATATCTACCCTATGAGAATGTTATAAGAGATTTACACAAAGCTCCTAGCAGCTCCCACCATGTACTGAAGGCCCAGTGAATGGTAGTTATTTTGATGAAAGCATTTCTACTGTGCTCTTTAAAAAATTATTGGAGAGTATTTATTCCTCATAGTCCTAGTTATGGTAGGAGGCACTACTGGGTGGTGGCTAAGAGTACAATCTTTGGAGTCAGATTGATATGGACTTGTGTGCTGGCTCCACCATATCAGGGGGTCTTTCTGAGCCTCAGGCACCTTTTCTATAAAATGGGATATATTCTACAAAATAGGATATAACATACCTACTTCATAAAATGGTGGAAAAATTACACAACCTTGCCTGAAAAAAGCTTAGCACACGTATGTGCATAGTAGGTGTGACCGTCAATATGCTTCCTAGGGGAATGAGTGTGTTCCCTATTGAGAGACAGAGACATGAAATTACAGAGTGGCTGTGGGACAGACCCCAAGGACACTGCACCTTTTCACATAGGCTGCGAGCAAAAGCTCATTGAGTCAATCATTGGTGGAGGTGATGGAGTGGAATCTTAACAGAAAGCGGCAAGGACAGGGTTTTTAGGGATTGGGGACACATTCAGGACACACAGGAGAGCTCTGCAGTCAGTCTTTTGCAGGTGATCACCCCTTCAGAAAGCTGGGGCTACCCCATCATCTGAATATCAACATATTTGACACAGAATAACTCCATGATACAGCTGGGACAAGAGGCCAGGCCTCCGGTTTCCAGTCTACAGCGTATTTTACTGAGAAAGTTTCTTGTCAGGGTGAGATTTTCAACTGGCGGGGGAAAAGTTGCAAAACCACTGTTTTTTAATTTTAAAGGCGAGTTTTTTTTTTTTTTTTTTAATTAAAGAATTGCATTGGTACTCTGAGCTTGTTATTTTAAAAGAAGCTGTCAATTGAAGTTTTTATTAAATGATCAATATCACTCAGGTTTCTTTACAAAGATGATGTGCAGCAGCCGCTGTAACTTTTGGCTTCTTGTCAGCATTATAATTTGGCGTCAACTTATGGGGAGGTGACAGAGAGGCAGGGGACGGAGTCATGTGACAAGAGAGGGTGGTGAGATCTTTTGAAGAAGTTAAGCGGTAAAGAACCTCAGCCTACAGCTGCTGGTGAGGAACTTAAAATACAGGACTGTGGGTCCTTGGAGGCATTTTGAATTGGAGGATGTTTTCATAAAGGCTGCAAAAATAAACCTTCCTGGATGAAAGCATGTGGCTACGTGCATTTAAACACACACCCTCTGTTCCAATAACACCGCGATTGTGAGCTATCCCTGATGCACCAGCAAGGAAGAGAATAAACTCCTTCATTTCCCAACATCCTTGCTGAGGGCTTGGAGGGACAGCTCTCACTCAATTTTCCAGCCTGGTAAGGCTTTGAACATGAAACAGAAGTGTCCCCGGGGCTCTTACAAAATGAGCCACAGCAGGCTGATGTCAGGGCATGGATTCATGGGCTGCCGGGGGGTTAATATCTCTTGCAATTCCAAATAAGAAAAAAGCCTGCATTCTTCATTCCTCCCGTTTCACACATCCCTGGCAGCTGGGTTTCCCAATGCTTCATTGAGGCCAATGTGCGTGAAGGAATGGATCAGCAGGAGCGGGCCATCAGGCGGCCATTTTAAGCCCTTGGCCTCCATCCCCACTCCCTGCGCTGGGGCGAGACAGACAGCCCTTTGTGTGCCTGGAGCCGGCTAAGCCAGGATGTGACTACGAGCTGGAATCTGACCTTTCATGGGCTCCAGCACCTGTCAGAAAAACGAACAAGCTTGGGGTGTTTTTTCCGCTCCGGACTTAAATGCCAGTTTTGTGACTCCCTCACAGTGGAACTGTGCCAAGGCAGTTGTGGTCAACTCCAGCTCTCTGAGGAGCAAACCTGAGACGTAAATGATGGACGGCCGTGCGTTTCTGAGGCCTGGCCAGCTCTCGGCTCAGGTTGAATTCAAGCCGAGCCCAGGATTTCAGTGCTTGAGTTATCAACCTCAGAGCAGATCAAAACAGCCACATTAATCCGGCACCCTGTGGTGCATGTGAGTGTGTGTGCGCACGTGTGTGGGTGTGTGTGCATGCATTCAGCACTGGAACAAAGACCCAGTCACGGTGACCCTGACATTGGTGGCTGTCCATTCACCAGGGGTGGGATTCTGGAGCAGTGCCCACCCCATCTTGACCTGCTGTGGCAGTCCGATTATGAACACACTAGTCATTCTTGGGTTGGACCCTGCCACTTCTGATCCACAGGACCTCCGTCAAGTGACTTAACCTTTCTGAACCTCAACTTTCTCAGCCATGAAATGGGGATTGAAATGCATTATTCCAGTAGTGGTTGTGAATTAAATGAGATAATATATACAAAGCACCAAGCATCTTGTGAAAGCACCTTGGAGACACTTAGTCAATAGCCACCCTTTCCTCCCCTGCTGCAGAGCATGCTTGGGCTGGAGGGGAAATGGGAGTTTCAGTCACTATTGATATTCAATTGCCCAATAGACACACACTGTTTTGATCATAGAAGAGGGGCTAGCTCAGCCTATCAATGGCTTCAGCTGTGGGAAGACAACTTTCCTCCTAAGTGTGGCCCCAGAGGATGTGGTGTTCAGGGATCCTTAGTGGCCTGGCCTTTGGCCGGGGGTGGCTGTAGCTGTCTAAAAGGGCTGAGGGCTTTGGTGTGGACCTGTGGTTGGTGAACTCCCCTGCACCCCAGACAGGTTCAGAACCCTACAGGTGGAAGGAGGCTAAAGCGCACCCAAGCTCCAGCCCAGGGAGCTTGTCCATTTGAAGGGAATATGGCCACTGCCTCTGCGTCCTTGGCTCCGGGGATCCTGCCTCGGCCCTCTCATTTCACAGGAAAGTGGTCCAAGGCTAAGAAGTAGCAGCTGAAGTGGAAGACAATGTCTGCCGTTACACAGATGGCTGGCCCAGAGCTCAAGACATGCAGGAGATGTCAAGAAAAAAATTGAAAATCGAATCCTCATTCTCAAGGCTATCCATAATTTAAAAATTCATGAATATTGATCACATAAAATCTGACTTTGGAATCACATGGAGTATAAATAAACAAAATTGTATTTTCGATGTGAAGAAGTTTCTGTTTCTTTGACTTTACCACATCTCGTGAAAATGACTGGATAGATTTTTACCAATTTTGGAGGGTGTGGTGAGAGTAACAGAAAATGTAGGCTCTGCCCTGGGAGAGAGCTAGGAGAGGTAAGTAATCATCCACCGGAGGGAATGAAACTGCAATCTAGTGACAGGTAGCGGGTTGTTGGTTTGCCACAAGCTGCTTCCTACAGAGCAACTCTGGGTAGTCAGCTGCAAAGTGAGGAAAACAGATTTATTTGTTTAACTATTCTGAAGAATACAAACTAAACCAGTTAGTACACACAAATAGCCTATAATTCTATAATGTCCATTACCTTTATTTAGTTTGTTTAGTTTCCTTCCTTCCTTCCTTCTTTCCTTCCCCCCCACTTTCCTTCCTCTTTCTCTCTCTCTCTTTCTCTCTTTCTCTTTCTTTCTTTCTCTTTCCTTCCTTCCTTCCTTCCTTCCTTCCTTCCTTCCTTCCTTCCTTCCTTCCTTCCTTCCTTCCT
>NC_045439.1:46185888-46242305 GCF_002776525.5 Piliocolobus tephrosceles | reverse complement strand
CCTTCCTTCCTTCCTTCCTTCCTTCCTTCCTTCCTTCCTTCCTTCCTCTGTCTCTCTCCTTCCTTCCTTCCTTCTTTCCTTTTCTTTTCTTTCTGCTGAGCTGAGGGTCTTTTCTTTCTGTAGAGATGAGGGTCTTGCTATCCTCAGCAAGTGCTTGCGATCCTCCCAAAGGTGCTGGGATTGCAGGTGTGAGCCACTGCACCTCAGCCTAGTTTAATTTTCAAAAAGATATTATTGCTCGTCTAGACTATACATTTTGTAGCCTTTCTTTTACTAGTGTTTGAAACACATAGTCTGCCGTGTGCCAAATGCTTCCCTTCAAATGCATCACATTTAATTATCACAAGGATTCTTCTACAAGGAAGCTTCCGTTGCCCCCATTTCACAGATGAGGCTCAAGGAAGTTGGGTAACTTGCCCTGCATCACCCAGCTAGTAAATGGCAGAGCCGGGGCATAAACTTGTGTCTGTTTATTCCAGAACCCGAATTCTTCACCAAAATGGGATGTTGCCTTTTCCTGTGGTTTCTTAAAATGCCATTCATTTACTACAAAGATATTCAGATGGTCAAAATTTGATTTTGTTGACATTTAGTTACTTTAGTCAATCAAATTGCACACTGAAAATATATTTCTTTGTACCTATTAAAAAGTCTCGGTTTTGAAAATTCAAATGAAACATTTTTAAAGCTTTAAATTAGATTTTCACTGGTAAGCATGTCATCTGATCATGTTATTATTTGATGTTTGATAAAATACTCACCGCTACTGTTTGGTGCTCAGTTGGACAGTTAAAAGGTGGCTTATTTCAGTCTTAATCTGAAATACATTAAGAAGGGTCACCCAAGCCCAGAGAGGCTTTGCTAAAGGTTTTTTACATTGGTCACAGTTTTGACTTATAGATCAACAATTAGTTGCAGATGTCGACAGTAATAAGGAGTGTAGAAAGGGTCAGGAGAACACTTCGTTCCCATTTGAGAGGAATTTAGAACTTAAAAAAATACTCTGTTAATTCTGAGCTGCCAACATATACACATTTATGCATGTATGTAACTCACTGGAAAAACAGTCAAATTTTTGAAAGTAGTAGACCATAGTTCTATAGACTTTAAAATGCAATTCAATAAGAACTCAGTTTTTAAAAGTAACTATTAATAAGAAGAATAACAAGAATCATTTTCACATTTCTTTCATCCCTGTAACTCAACAAACATGTAAGTTTCAAAAATTACAATAATGACTCATATAAAAATGTTAACAATAATAATGAGAAGCACACCATGTTCAAAGCAAAGTGCTTAGTGCTCCATTTGTCTATTTTTGCGTTCATCTCCACACTCACTGTCTGAGTGAGACTCTGTCATTTGCTCCACTTAGAAGTAAGGAAAATGGCAGGTCAAGGAGGGCAAGGTCAAGACCCAGCCACACCTTGGGCACCTTACCCCTGTATGCTACCACCTCCCTCATCAGGCCATGCTTGGTGTGAGGCATCATGCCAGTCTCTCTGGAGGATCCACATTGGGAAAGACTATATCAACTTCTAGGAGCCATGGATTAAGAAAGGGCTGAGATGCAGATACCAGACTTGATGAGAGGAAGGATGCTGTGAAGTCCAAGAAGCCGTCTGTGGAAGAACAGGAGGGAAGGGCTGCTTCAGGAGTTCGCTGACCTCCACAGGGCCATGAGCTATGAACTGTGACCCACCATCTGAATCTGGGGCCAAGGCCTGTTTTTCATATGGCCCTCAAACTGAGAATGTTTCTTTTGTGTTTTTAAAAGGTTTTATATTTTTAAAAAGTTTAAGAGGGTTTTGTATTTTTAAAAAGATTTGTATTTTGGCCCGGCACAGTGGCTCATGACTATAATTCCAGCACTTTGGGAAGCCGAGTTGGGAGGATTGCTTGAGGCCAAGAGTTCAAGACCAGACTGGGCAATGTAGCGAGACACTGTTTCAAAAAAAAAAAAAAGTTTATATTTTTAACATGTGGAGGAGAAAGAGAAGGAGGAAGAGAAATGTGACAGAGACCCACAAAGCTTAAATTATTTCCTATCTGACCCTTTACAGAAAAAGTTTGTCAATCCCTGTTCTGGACCAGTGTTAATAACATTACAATTCTGTTATACCTGTAATTTACAATCTTCTAGTAGCTACTTTAATAAAGTAAAAAAAGGTAAAATTAATTTTAATGGTGTATTTTATTTAACCCAGAATATACAAAATATTATAATCTCAGCATGTCATCAACATAAAAATTATCAATGGAACAATAACATTCCATTTTTCATACGAAGTCTTTGAAATCTGATTAGCATTTGACACAACACATCCGAGTTTGGACAAACTACATTTCAAGTACTCAACAGCCACATGTGGTAAGTGGCTAGTGTCCTGGACAATGCAGGTTTCACTATGGTGAATACACAAGGTTCATCAATGAATCGATGAATACCCAAGATGGAGAGAGTGGGGAGACAGTCGGGCACAGTCTCAGTCCTGCTACCATGCTGCTTTTTGTTGTCTGGGCCTGGCCTGTGCATTGTATGATGTTTAGTGATATCCCTGGACTTTCTACCTACCAGATGCTAGTAGCACCCCTGTCCCAGTATAATAACCAAAAATGGCTCTAGACACTGCCAAGTGTCCCCTGAGGGGCAAGAACACTCTGTGTTGGGAACCACTGGTCTACAGCATGAAAAAGCTGTGTGTGGGAGGATACCTGGAACTGCCCAGAAAATGTCCTCTGAGTCACGCAATTTGATGGAAGAAGGATAATTGAAGGAGAGTAATGAAAGGTGTGGTAGCAAAAGCTGAGGCCAGATCTCAGGCTAAAGCATTTAAAATGTATTCCCTAGACAATGATTTGAGCAGGAGTTTGAGCAGGAGAATGAAATTAGCAAAGTTACAAATTAAAAACATTTTTTCTTCCATCTTTGAATAACTAGATTCTTTCTCTTCTTTCTTTTACTGACACAGATAGATTTTTCCCCCCTTAAAGAAAAGCATCATTTAAAGAGCCAGTGCCCCCACCCTGTGTCTGGTGGGTGGTTTTTATTAAATTCCAGTAGAGGGATGGGTTTCCTAAGCAATCAGCCAGCCCCTTGGTGAGCAGGCTCCCTGCCACTTAGCTGACATTCCACCCTGCAGGAGCTGAGGAGAGAGGAAAATCAACACTGAGCAGGCAGAATGACTGTAGCTTATGCTGTTGGAATTTCCAGTGGGGCCACCTGGTCACAGATGGAGCACAGGCACCAAAGCACAGAGTTGGAGGGAGCCTGATAACAGCCTTGGGGGCTGACAGTTGCTACATTGTTCTATTTGCTTAGTCCCTGACATCTAATGGCTAGGTTTCTAATTCCAATAGCAACCATAGTAATATATTGGAATATGTGTAGGTCTTTACAGTTGATTGTGTGATTTTGTGTACATCATTGTGTTAACAGTGAGCATCAGGACACAATCTTGAAGGAGGTGCGTACATTGGAGATGCATATTTGGAGACTTGTTATTGGGATGGGGAGCTATGGGACTGTTTGCCCAGCTCTAGGGGATATTCTCCTTTTGCCCTATGGGATTCACTCTCTTTCTCCACCCTGTTCTGTGCCCCAGAGGCTGACCTCTTTGGGCTGCAGCAGCTGGGCTCTCTTGCCTTCTGGTTTCCTGCTGAGTTCAGCCAAAGGGAGGCACAGTAGGAGATCAGAGGGTGGGGTTGAGTGAGTTTGGGGTATTTACTCCCCAACCCCTCCTTGCTGGGTGGTGAGTTGGCAGGGGCTGCATCTCTACCGAAGACCACAGCTCCTCCAATGACAGGTCTCACCAGATTCCTAAAACCACTTTCTCTTCCTGTCCTTTCAGGCCTGGGGATGGGAAGGCCACAGTGCTGTCATTAGCCCCAGGGCACTTCCTCATTTCTCATAGGTTTACCCATACCTCTGTAAATCATCTATTCAAAAACTCTCTTCCGAGTGCGCCGTCTACTCCTGCCGGGACCTGACTGACATTCCAGCTCAGGTTAGCTTCTGCTTAGGAGAGGACACATCTTTCTCAACAATCCCAACAAGCTATCAGGAAAATTCAAACAAGGCTAGAGTGAGTAGCTTGGCCTTTGAAGCCAATGTGTTGACCCCATTTTATAGCCAAAGAAAGGTAGGCATGAGGATTTTCTGGCCTTTCCTGGACTACCAAGTACTTGGTATACAAGAATTTCAATCATAAACCCAAGAATCCACACATCCAGTTCTCATCCAGAGAGGAATGTATGTAATGCTTAATTCAGTGTTTTTCTTTCTGGAATTTCTAACAATAATAAAGGAAAAGGAACTCAGGGAAAGTGTCAGAGAAAATCATGCTGGTGTTTTCCCTTCCTTATGTGTAGATGGTTTGAAAGAATCCAAACCCCAGCTTGGGCTACAATGTCTGAAGCAGACCTGTCAGCTGTCGGCAGGCCAGCCCTGTAATTGAACATCAGCAGAGGGAAATGTGTGCTCTCAGCTCCTCTCTGCTCTCAGCCTGTTTCTGCGCCTTCGGGAATAGGCCTGGAAGTCACATCACCTGCACTTCCTTATGGTGTCGCACTGATTACAAAAAAGAACAAGCACCCCTCTGGGTTTTGTCTCAGCCAGTGTAACCAAAGGAAATGATTAATGCCGATTAGTTGAAAAAGGCTGCGTCTCTCTTAAGACCCTTCCCAGCTATTAATGAGCACACGTTTAGCTCGACAGCATAAAGATTAGTAAGGGCAGTAACAGCAGAGATGTTATTGGCAGCTACAGTACCTAAAAACTACATCAAAAGAGAAGAAAGGGCCAGGTGCAGTGGCTCACACCTGTAATCCCAGCACTTTGAGAGGCCGAGGCAGATGGATCACCTAAGGTGAGCAGTTCGAGACCAGCCTGGCCAACATGGTGAAACCCCGTCTCTACTAAAAATACAAAAACCAGCTGGGCGTGGTGGTGCGCACCTGTAATCCCAGCTACTCCGGGAGGCTGAGGCAGGAGAATGGCTTGAACCGGCCAGGTAGAGCTTACAGCGAGCCAAAATCATGCCATTGCACTCCAGCCTGGGCAACACGGCAAGACTCCATCTCAAAAAAAAAAAAAAAAAAAAAAGAGAGAGAGAAGAAGGGAGTTCTCAAGTCGTGCTAGGTGGAAGGAACTGAGCAGCCTAGACACTCAGCCTCTTAAGACAAGCGGGGAGTGGGGTGTGGGTACACGCAGGATATCAGGGCTCCGGTCTTGGCCCACTGGATGGCTTGGGCCCAGTTCCTTCAATATTATAATCTCAATTTCCCAGGAAGGGAAGAAGCAAGGATTTTAAGCACTATTAAGTTGAATGTTGTCAACTCTGACTCCGTTGTAAAAAATCCCTGGACAGCTTCTGAAAGAGGTATCGGGTTGTGGAGGGGTGAGCGGGAGGCAGGAATGGCTAATGGATTAAAAAAATAATAATAATAGAATGAATAAGGCCTAGTATTTGTTAGCACAACAGAGTAACAATAGTCAATAATAATTTAATTATACACTTAAAAATAACTAAAAGAGTATAATTGGATTGTTTGTACACAAAGGATAAATGCCTGAGGGGATGGATACCCCATTTACCATGATGTGATTGTTACACATTGCAGGCCTGTATCAAAACACCTTATGTATCCCATAAATAGATACAACTACCCACAAAAATTGAAAACGAAATCAGCAGGTCAGCACCATCCTAGCTGCCCAGTGTTGAATAATCCCATGAAAAAATCCTTGTACCCACAAAATTTAAAACTAAAAATTGTTTAGTTTTTAGTTTTGTACCCACAAAAATTAAAAACTAAAAATTAAATAAAATTCCATAAGCTTGGCCACTGCTAACAAATAAAATAATAATAAAAGCCATATGTGTGCTTTGCTCCATACCAATTTGATTAGCATTGTGGGGTATGAGATCCTGACACTGGTTTACACAGCTTTGTTAGCAGATATGGTACCATCCTTAGACTGACAAACAGTGCCCTACACTGGGCCCCATGCCTCGTTCCTGCCCCACTCCCCAGCTTTACGTGCCTTTTTCCAAGGAAGTCCTTCTTTGGTGTCCAGGACCAGTCAAGACCAGCAGGGATGTCCAAGTGGGGTGCTCGGCCCATGTTTCTCCTTTTTTTGGGATACCCTGACCCTGTGCCACTCCCTATTCTGGTCACTGGGAGTCAACCAGATGCTCCAGGGAGCTGCAGCCTTGTGTTTATGGGGTTATCCCAGTGGGACTCCAGGTTTAGGAGTGTTCCTCCTGCCTGGTAAGGATTTTTTCGTGGGATTATTCAACACTGGGCAGCTAGGATGGTGCTGACCTGCTGATTTGGGGTGACTCAGATATTTCTTATAGATAGAAGTTTTGCAAAAAGTCTTTACCTAGTGTCCCACACAACCTAGGGAGCAGTCCTGAATGAATTATACCAATCTGTTGACAGTGTTCATCTCTGTCTAGGTGAAAGGATTATGGATGATTTGGGTTTTATTCTTTATATTTTTAAAATTTACTTGGAAGGTAAATGAGTTTTATGCTGGTAGAATTTCTTTTATGGATAAAAGCTGTTTTTGTCATCAAAACACTGAGATGAGTCATTTTATGAGCAAAAATGATGGAAACTCTAAACTAGAGGGAGCTGGTGTGACAATGGAAGCTAAGATTCTTTGCATAGTAAAGTAAGAAGCTTGGGTTTGCGAGTGGGAAGGAAGAGATGTGGGTAGTTGAGGAAGGAGCACAGCAAGCCCAGGGGATCTGGAGGCTGGGGCTCTGGCACTGAGAATTCCTTGCTGGGGGCTGGGGGCCAGAGGCTGCTGTTGTCTGCTATTCCCATGAAGCTTGTGGGCTGTTGCTGTGTGAATGTGACTCCTCTACTGCCACAGCCTTCAGTAACGTCAGCTCCATACACAGCTTTGGATTGTGGTTATTTAGAGCAGAAAGAGATGGATATGATCAGCGCGAAGGAGATGACTCATGGAGGGCAGGGGCACAGGCAGGCACCATGGATTCAACTGGAATAGTAACTTGAAGCCTGGCATGACCAAAAGAGTTGGCTAAACCCTCCCATGATTACCTGGATATACTGGGAAGGAAGGATCCTGAATTTCCCACATGAGGACTAGCCATTAAATATTTAATGGCAAAGTAATTCTAGGAAAAGGGATTGCTGAGAATTTCAGAGTGTGTGTTTTCCCCCCAAAATATCTAAAAACAGCACATATTGTTTCTCTAAGAAGGAAAAAATGATTTTAAAATTTTTCTTGACAAAAATTTGAAAGCATGTTTCTTGGGAAGACTGTGGGGACATAGTAGTGCAAAATGCTACAACTTCCATGGAAGGGGCTTTGGCAAGATCGAGCAAAAACATGTCTACATTTCCCTCTTGACCTAGCAGGCCTACTTTCAGGGATCTATCCCAAAATACACTGGAAAATATATGAAAAGTTGTATGCACAAAGCTATTCACTGCAGCAACATCTGTAAAGCAAAGACTGGAACCCCCATATGTCCATCCATGGGAATCAGTTGAATAAACTACGGTACAGGTACACGATGGAGTACTCTGCAACAGAAGCAAGTAACAGGGATTTGGGTATGATCTCAGGAGGTAAATACTGGTAAGTAAAAAACAAAAAAAGCAAAGTGGGAAAAAATACATGTATGTTTTTTAGATAAACAGCCTGCCACTGTTTAAGAATGGGAGTACAGTCGGCCCTCTTTATCCATGGGTTTTGCATCCCTACATTCAAACAACCGAGGAACAAAAATATTCAGGAAAAAAAATGTTTGGTTGCATCTGTATGGAACATGTACAGACTTTTTTCCCTTATTATTCCGTAAACAACACAGTATAACAACTATTTACATAGTATTTATATTGTCTTAGGTATTATAAGTAATCTAGAGATGATCTGAAGTACACAGGAGGATGTGCATAGGTTATATGCCATTTGATATCGGGGACTTGAGCATCCTCCACTTTTGGTATCTGTGGGGGTCCTGGAACCAAACTCTCTCATAGAACCAAACTCCCTACCATAGAACGATCATACTATATAAGTATATATATATATAAACACATATACCTATATATACAATACATGCTTATAGTTTTTTGTTTTTTGTTTTTGTTTTTGTTTTTGTTTTGAGACGGAGTCTCACTCTTGTCGCCCAGGCTGGAGTGCAGTGGCGTGATTTCGGCTCACTGCAAGCTCCGCCTCCTGGGTTCACGCCATTCTCCTGCCTCAGCCTCCCAAATAGCTGGAACTACAGGCACCCGCCACCACGCCCCGCTAATTGTTTTGTATTTTTAGTACAGACCGAGTTTCACCGTGTTAGCCAGGATGGTCTCAATCTCCTGACCTCATGATCCTCCCACCTCGGCCTCCCAAAGAGCTGGGATTACAGACGTGAGACACTGCGCCCGGCCTTGCTTATAGTTTTTTAAAAGAAAAAGAGAGACAGTCTTATTTTATTTTATTTGTGTATTTATTTATTTATTTTGAGACAGTGTCTCTCTTTGTCATCCAGGCTGGAGTGCAGTGGCACCATCCTTGCTCACAGCAACTTCCCAGGCTCAAGTGATCTTCCCACCTCAACCTGCCTAGTAGCTGGGACCACAGACACATGCCACCACAACTGAACAATTTTTTGTATTTTTTGGTAGTGATGGGGTTTCACCATATTGCCCAGGCTGGTCTCGAGCTCTTGAGCTCAAGCAATCCACCTGCCTCAACCTCTCAAAGTGCTAGAATTACAAGCATGAGCCACTGCACCTGCCCTGAAAAACAATTTTAAAAAATCAGTTATCTATACAGGAAGGACAAGAGTAGGATGGAAGAGACAGGTACAGAAGCTAAATTTGTGTACAGTTGACTCTGGAACCATGTGAATATTTTATATAACCATAAAACAAAATCATCTGCATTTATAATGGTTAAAATCATCATCATCACTTTTCAAACCCAACTTTGTCATTTACCAGCTGCTTGCTATTGGGAAGTTATTTACATTTTCTAGATCCTAGTTTATTTTTCTTTAAGATAATAATACTGCCTCATAGTGTTGATGTGAGGATCAAATCAAATAACATATCTCAGGCAATTAGCACGGTAGCCAATATAAAAAAGATTTAATAAACAGTAGTAATGGCTTTAGTTAACATACGATTTCATAGTGTGTATTATGCCAGACACTGTTCTAACCACCTTACAGATGTTAATTCAGCTCATTTTCAAATGACCCTATGAGGCTGGGGCTAATACTACCCTATCTTACAGATGAGAAATGAGGAATGAGAGAGCGTCTTGCCCAAAGTCTCTTAACTGTGCTGGAGTCGCGATTCAAACCCATAGTTGTTGATCTTACTATTTTCGAACCCATACACTTTCCAAGTGGGGCTATTCTCAGCCCAAACCTGTTACTCATGTCAAAATGGTCCTAAATTGGATGGTGATCTGAGGCTCTGGCCTGGCAATGTCCACAAGTAGGCAAAGATGAGGCCCATAAATTCACTTGCCCCACTTGTAGCCCTGGCAGTATAACTTCAGTCTCCTGAGATAAAAGTTATAGGAACTTTTGAACACCACTCCATTGGACAGTTATGAGGCTCTGACAGGCTCCCCCGCAGGCTGGCCAGGTTGGCAGGGCTATCTGATTCTCACCACTCAGGTCGCTGTCTCCAGGCAGGGGACACACTGCTTACTGAGGTAAGAAGCCCAACATCCACTCCTTTCACATTATTATTATTACTATTTTTGAGACGGAGTCTTGCTTTGTTGCCCAGGCTGGAGTGCAATGGCATGATCTCGGCTCACTGCAACCTCCGCCTCCCAGGTTCAAGCAATTCCCCTGCCTCAGCCTCCTGAGTAGCTGGCATTACAGGTGTGTGCCACCATGCCCAGCTAATTTTTGTATTTTTAGTGGAGACGGGCTTTCACCATGTTGGTCAGGCTGGTCTCAAACTCAGGCATGATCTGCCCACCTCAGCCTCCCAAAGTGCTGGGATTACAGGCGTGAGTCACCGCGCCTGGCCTCCTTTCACATTTTTGCAGGGCTCTGAGGGTCTGCAGATGTGCGGCAGGCATCCTGAAGACATGCATCGCATGGCAAACTGTCCAAAGGACATGGTATTGATGTGGGTCCTGGTCTATCCACCCACCAGGACCTGACTCAAACCCCACTTCCTCCACTCAGTATCCCCATGTCACTCCAGGCAAACTCTGCTCTGCTCTTGATAAACACACGTCTCATAGTGCCACAGGTTGCTGCAATTGAAGGCCATGCCCTACTCTCCCAATTAGAATGTTAGCCTCTAGAAGGTAGGACCTTTGCCTTTTAACTTCTTATATTCTTCCCAGCAGCATTTTTCAAATATAGGCCCTGACCCAGTAGCAGATCATGAAATTAGTTTAGTGAGTGTCACCAACATTAAATTAAAATAATCAGAATGAAATAGTACAGAAAATGTCTGATAGCAAAATATCTAATGTTATGAACTGCATGTATATTTCCCTCACCCCAAATTCATAATTTGAAGCCCTAACCCCCAGTGTAGCTCTATTTGGAGTAAGGAAGTAATTAAGATTAAATGAAATCATAGGGGTGGATCTGATAGGATTAGAGTCATTCTAAGAAGAGATATCAGAGAGCATGCTCTCTCTCTTTCCCTCTTATATACACACATGTGAAGAGAGTGAGAAGGTGGCCGTCTGCAAGCCAGAAGAGAGCCCTCACCAGAAACCTACCCTGAAGGATCTGGATCTTGGACTTCTAGCCTCCAGAACTGTGAGATAATACATTTCTGTTTAAGCCACCCAGTCTATGATATTTTGTTATGGCAGCCTGAGCAGACTAATGTGTCTACAGGAGAGTTGTTTAGTGAAATGTGTGTGGTTGTGTGTGTGTGTGTGTGTGTGTATGAGAGAGAACTGGGTTTTGGGTTTTGATATAAAAATGTGTTTCTTAGTATTGATCATGATCAAAAAAGTTTGAGAGCAACTGTACTACCAGACTTTATGCATCGTGGGCACTTGATAAATAAATGTTTAGTAACAAGGAGGAAAGCAAAGAGAGATTGAGAAAAGAGGAAAAGAAAGAGGCAGGGAGGAACAGATGAAGGAATGACAGAAGGGCATTAGGACAGTTTTCTCTTCCCAATATGAGCAGAAGTCATGGGCCCCGACAGGCATGATTTACATAATTTAGGAAAAATTTTCAAGAAACTGAGACAGACAGAAAAAGACAGAGAGGGAGTAACCAAAGAGTTCACAAACCAAAACCTCATAAATCAGTCCTGACATTTCATCATCTCATTTTTTGACTCATTCTGGTTTGTGAGCCTTGATACAGGAGTTTGCAATAAATTTTAATTTCCTGTTGGTTTGAGAAAATTCAAGACTGTGATATTTGAAAATACTTTTAGGCAATCCAGCTCCTTCTTGCCAACTGGATTTCTCCTTGATAGGTCTGATCTGGTGGTGATTCAAGCATTGCTTTGTAGCCCTAGACTGAAATAACCAGGATAACCCTGATCAGAGCAAAAGATCTTCCAGAAGCCTCCTGGGTTTTTTTTTTTTTTAATCAGTCTACCCATGAACTCAATATATTGATGCACACGGAAGAAACAATACCAGAGACAAACAGAAACATTTCTTAATGGGAGCGGAATAAATTCAGTAGGAGAAAATAACAGTCCTAAACATATATGCACCTCATAAGAGAACTTCAAAAAACATGAAGCAAAACCTGACAGAACTGGAGCCAAGCTGAAAGAGCTCCCAATGGCCAAAGTTGGAACATTCTGAGCAACAAAATAAATAATGTGGTATTGGATTATATCCTAAAGTATAAAATACATGCCCTTAAATCAACATGGATGTAAAAATGATAGAAGAGATAAAAAAGAAGACACAAATCTCCTTGTAGAAGTATCCCAAATAATATATATTTCACCCTCCCCTTGAGTGTGGCTGTGCTTACTGATTGCTTACAAAGAGTAAAGTATGGAAAGGAGAGAAAAAGTAACTTTACAGTGCAGAAACCTGGCAAATGCCACCTTGGCCTACTAGTCAAGGTTAACTTCATCAATGATAAGTCATTGACAGCATGTACCTTTGATATGATGTGATGAGAATGGCACTTCACCTCTGTGATCTTCCTTCTCCAAACCCATAGCATCAGTCTAACCATTAGAAAAACATCAGACAACCCCACATTGAGGAACAGTGTACACAATATTGGACCAGAACTCCTCAAAACTGTCAAGGTCATTAAAAATAAGGATAGTCTGGAGAAACTGTCATAGACAAGAAAAGGCTAAGGCGATTTCATGCAATATACTGGATTAGATCTTGGAACAGAAAAAGCATACTAAGAAAGAAATAATGACATTGAATAAACTATATGGTCTAGTTAAAAGCCATGTTGGTTCCTTCATGCAACAAAAGAACTATAGTAATGTAAGATATTAACAGCAGGGGAAACTGGGTTCAGTGCGTGTGGGAATGCTCTGTACTATCTTTGTAAACCCAAAACTATTCTTAAAGTAAGAATAAAGAATCAGAATTAAAAGGAAAAAGACAAATATAGGAGATTTCAATATTTATCTCTCAATAGACTGACAGAATAAGTAGACAAAAATTAGTGAAAATATAGAAGCCTTGCCCAACACCATTCATCAATAGACCTAATTGACATTTAGAGAACACTTTATCAAACAAGAGCAAAATACATACTCTTTTCAAGAGAACATGAAATATCTACAAAGATAGACAACATCATAGGCTGTAAAACATCTCAATAAGTTTTAAAAGATTTAAACCATATACTGTGTATTATTCTCTGACCACAAAAATTAAATTCTAAACAAGAAGATACTGGAAAATTCCCAAATATTTGGAAATTTAAAAGCTCACTTCTGGCTAGGGGAAGTGACTCATGCCTGTAATGAGTACTTTGTGAGGCTGAGGTGGGAGGATTGCTTGAGTCTAGGAGTTTGAGACAATTTGGGCAACACAGTGAAAACTCATCTCTACAAAAAATAAATAAATAAATTTCTTAAATAGCCAGGTGTGGTGATGCATGCCAGTGGTCTCAGCTACTCAGAAGGCTGAGGTGGGAGGATCACTTGAGCCCATCAGATTGAGGCCATAGTGAGCTATGATCACACCACTGCCATCTAGCTTGGTTGACAGAGCGAGACCCTGTCTCAAAAACAAATAAACAAACAAACAAGAAATAAAACAAAACAAAACAAATCAAAACTCCCCTGTCTTCTAAATATTTCATGGATCCAAGAAGAAATTGTAAGGAAAATTAGGAAATATTTTTAAATGAATGGTAATGAAAACACAATGTATCAAAACTTGTGAAATCAACCAGTACAATGATTCAAGAGAAATTTGTAATATTTAATGCCTAAATTAGAAAAGAAGGAAGATCTCACATCAATGATCTCAGTTTCCTCCTTATGAAACTACACAAAGAAAAGCAAACTAAACCCCTAAAAAATAAAAATGAAAGAAATAATAAAAATGAGAGCATAAATAAATGAAAAATGGAAGAAAAAGAGAGATATTAAAACTAAAAGCTTTGACAGAATTAATAAAATGGACCTACCCTCTAGTGAGACTAATTTTAAAAAATAAAAGACCAAAATCATCAATATCTGGCACGAATGAGAAGACAGCACTACAGATCAAACAGACATTAAAATAAATACAGGAGAGCCAGGTGTGGTGGCTCATACCTGTAATCCCAGCACTTTGGGAGGCTGAGGTGGGTGAATTGCCTGAGGCCAGGGTACTAAAAATACAAAAAATTAGCTGGGGATGGTGGTGCATGCCTGTGATCCCAGCTACTCAAGAGGCTGAGACATGAGAATCACTTGAATCGAGAGGCAGAGGTTGCAGCGAGTTGAGATCACAACACTGTAGCTGCACTCCAGCCTGGGTGACAGAGCGAGACCCTGTCTCAAAAAAAAAAAAAAAAAAAAGAAAGAAAGAAAGAAAATAAATATGAGGGAAAACACCCCAATATAAAGAAAAGAATAGGCAATGATTTGAACAAACACTTTACCAACGGTGAGATATGGGTGGTTAAAAATGGAACAGAACAAAACAGAAACAGACCAAAAAACAAAAAATACTATCATTCATCATTAGGAAAAAACAAATTACAACCCCAATCAGATACTATTACACACTTGTTTAAATGGCTTAAAGAGTTCTTTATACATTATGGCTACAATCTTTTATAATGTATATGTTTTACAAGTATTTTCTCCAACTCTGTGGCTTGCCTTTTCATTTTCTTAACAGTGATTTTTGAAGAGCTAAAGTTTATAATTTTAAAGAAGTCCAGTTAATTAATTTTTATCTTTCAAGGTTTGTGCTTTCTGTATCCTGTATAATAAAGTCTTTGCGTTAACCCAGTTCAATTTTTTAAAAACATATTTTTTTCTAGAAGCTTTATAGTTTAGCTCTTACAGTTAGTTCTATTATCCGTTTATGTATATAAATTGCGTATAAGGTGTGAGATCAGGGTAAAGAATCGTTTTATTTTCTTATGGACATCCAGTGGCTTTTTGAAAAGACTTTCTTTTCCCTGTGGAATTACATTGACACCTTCACTGAAAATCAATTGACAATATATGTGTAGATCTATTTCTAAGCCACCATTCCGTTTCATGGATCTATCTGTCTATCCAACACCTCATTGCCCTAATTATGCAGCTTTGTGAAACCTTAAAATCAGACAGTGTAATTCCTCCAACTTTTTTCTTTTTCAAAATAATTTTGAGAATTTTAGTTCTTTTGCATTTTAATAAAAATGTTTAAATAACTATTGATTTCTACAAAAAATCTGTTACAATATTGATTTGGATTGTGTTGAGTCTATAGATTAATTTGGGAAGAACTGAGATTTTAGCATTATTGAGTTTTCTGGCCCATAAATATGGAATATCTATTAACCTCTTTCTTTAATTTCATTCCATGAAGTTTTATGCTTTAGTATCGAGGTGTTGCACACATTTTGTTAAATTTATACCTAGGTATTTTCATGTTTTTAGATGCCATTGTGTTACATTTTATTTTATTTTACATTATTTTTATTTTGTATTTTATTTTTATTTTTATTTTGAGACGGAGTCTCCTTCTGTCGCCCAGGCTGGAGTGCAGTGGCGCGATCTTGGCTCACTGCAACCTCTGCCTCCCGGGTTCATGCCACTCTCCTGCCTCAGCCTCCCGAGTAGCGGCGACTACAGGCACCCACCACCACGCCCGGCTAATCTTTTGTATTTTTAGTAGAGATAGGGTTTCCTCGTGTTAGCCAGGATGGTCTCGATCTCTTGACCTTGTGATTCACTCACCTCAGCCTCCCAAAGTGCTAGGCTTACAGGTGTGAGCCACCACGCCCAGCCCAAATGTTATATTTTAAATTCTCAAGTCCTAATTCTTTGTGACTGTGATGGTTAATACTGAGTGTCAACTTGTTGGATTGAAGGGTGCAAAGTATTGTTCCTGAGTGTGTCTGTGAGGGTGTTACCAGAGGAGATTAACATTTGAGTCAGTGGACTGGGAAAAGCAGATCCACCCTTAATCTGGGTGGTAACAATCTAATCAGCTGCCAGTGTGGCCAGAATAAAAGCAGGCAGAAGACATGAAAACATTAGACTGGCTTAGCCTCCCAGACTACACCTTTCTCCCATGCAGGATGCTTCCTGCCCTTGAACATTGGACTCCAAGTTCTTCAGCTTTGGGACTCGAACTGGCTTCCTTGCTCCTCAGCTTGCAGATGGCCTATTGTGGGACCTTGTGATCGTGTAAGTCAATACTCCTTAATAAACTCCCCTTTATATATACATCTATCCTGTTAGTTCTGTCCCTCTAGAGAATCCTAATTTAGTGACTAAAAAGGATACCATTGATCTTTGTTTAATAAACTTGCTTACTTCAACTTTTCTAATCTCACTTATTCATTCTTGTAACCTTTTTGAGAATTCTTTAGGATTTTCCATGTAGATAATCATGTTGCCTGCAAATGAAGAAAGTTTTACTTCCTCTTGTCCACTCGCCATGCTTTCTCTACCTCCTGCCTCCACCGTACCCCACCTCTGCCCCATTTCCAGGATCTCCAGTACAGTGATGAATACAAGTAGTAAGAGTAGTAAGATAGGACATAATCCTAAAGGAAAGCATTCAGTCTTTTACCACTAACTATAATGTTACCTGTAGGTCTTCCATGCCTGACTTTTGATCAGAATGAAGAAATTCCCAACTATTCCTAGTTTGCTGAGCTTTTATCATGAATGGATATTGAATTTTGTCAAATGCTTTATGTGCATCTATTGAGATAGTCAATTTTACTTTTTCATTCTGCTAATATGGTGAATTACACTAATCGTTTTTAATATTAAACCGACTTTACATTCTGAGACAAATACCAACCATTTGGTCATAATGTATTACTTTTTTATATATTATTGGATTTGATTTGTTCAAATCTGTTAAATTTGGGTGGGGGGGCTATGTGATTAGGGAAATTGACTTTTAGTTTTCTTTTCCTGTAATGTTTTTGATTTTGGTATCAGGGTAAAGCTGGACTCATAAAATGAATTGGGAAGTATTCCTAGTTGAATTGGTAATAGCTATACCTTACTATTAAGTTCACCACTGAAGCCATCAGATCCTTCTTTGTGAGAAGTATAAGAACAAATCTAATTTCTTTAACTGATAACGGATTACAATCTATTTCATTTTGAATGAGGTTCAAATAATAAATGAGAAACAAATGGGCAAAAGATTTGAACTGCCAGTTCACCAAAGAAGATATCCAAATGCTAAATAAGGACATGAAAAATGCTCATTCATCATTAGGGAAACACAAATTAAAAACACAATGAGGTACCATTACATGCATTAGAATGGCTAAAATTAAAAATATTTATAATACTACACATTGGTGAGGACATGGAGCACCTGGAACTCTCTTGCATTACTAATGGGAAATGTGAAATGGTGCAGTCCTTTGAAAAATAGTTTAAAAGCTTTTTACAAAATTTAATATGCACTTATCATATGACCCAGTAATTCAATTCTTAGATGTTTACATTAGAGAAATATAAACAGGTGTTCACCCAAAGATATGTACATAAATGTTCATAGCAATTTCATGTCCAGTGGCTATAAGCTGAAAACAATTCAAATAACAATTTGTTTATTAATGTATACACAAATTATAGTATTTCCTTATAATGGAATACTTCTCAATAACAAAAAGAAGTAAACTACTGATACATGTAATAACATGGTGAATCTCAAAGGCATTATATTAAATGAAAAGGAAGCCAGATATGGAAGACTGCATGCTGTATGTTTCAGTTTTTATGAAATTCTAGGAAAAGCAAAGCTATAGTAACAGAAACCAGATTAGTCTTTGCCTGAGGCTGGAGATGATGAAATTAGATTAGCTGCACCGGGCCATATGAATATATTTTTGAGTGACAGAAATGTTCTATATCTTGATTGTGGTGGTGATTATACAACTGTATACACTCATCAAACTATACATTTAAAAATGGGTGGATTTTATTGTATACAAATTATAACTCAATAAAATTATAAATTTTTATAACTCATGCAAATCACATGACATGACACTTTGTGGATGCAGGGAAATGTGAAGAATTTGAGCGATTAAGATTTATGAAATCAATCTGCTATAAAGGGTTTGATTATAATAGAAACTATCAATTGTTGTAGCTAAAAATAATTCCTTCAATAAAGAATTTGTTACTTCATACCCACATTTATGTTGCCTTTTGTTCCCAACGTTTGGCTGGTACTCTGGTGTCATTTCATATTACCTCTTGAACTTAAGTCTAATGTTTTTGTGCTTGGATCCCTTGTGGTGACTAAGAGACTAAGAATTTAAAAGTTTTGGTCATCTGGCCAATCTTAGGTGATCTTTACTTAAACTCCTGGGTATTTGTAATGCCAGCACTTCTTATATTATTCTTTCTCAGTAGAAAAGCTGAATAACTAAAGACAAAAATTGTTAATAAGCTATCATGAAAAACTATTTAGGGATTTTATACACTTTCTCTTTAAATGTAACAAGCCATTCACATGATCACTACAATTTATGAAAAAGTAAATTATTGCCATTGCAGACACTGTAGTCAATGAATAAAACCCTTCACCCTATTCCTCTGAGAGCGGCATATGCTAGGACTATCTCTTCCTCAAGAGACCTGAGTTCTAGTAATGAGAAAATTGGTTCTGTGCCATAGAATCCCATGAGAAATTGAGATTGGAACCACAACACAAAGAACAGAAACTTTTCATACTTTTAAAGTTTCTTCTCCAGTTTGGTATGAACAAAGCTTTGTATGCAAATCAAGAACACATTAAAACATATTCTCCCGTGGGGTGCCGTGGTTCATGCCTTTAATCCCAGCACTTTGGGAGGCTGAGGCAGGTGGATCATCTGAGGTTGGGAGTTTGAGACCAGCCTGACCAACATGGAGAAACCCTGTCTCTACCAAAAATACAAAGTTAGCCAGGGGTGGTGGTGCATGCCTGTAATCTCAGCTACTCAGGAGGCTGAGGCAGGAGAATCACTTGAACTCAGGAGGCAGAGGTTGCAGTGAGCTGAGATTGCGCCATTGCACTTCAACCTGGGCAACAAGAGTGAAACTCCATCTCAAAAAAAGAAAAAGAAAGTATACATATATTCTCCCAAGAGCACAACTTTGTGGCCTTCTGCAAATGACAGAATAAGTCTGGTACGGAGGTGGGGGGTTGTATTTTACCAAGTTTAGAATTCATTCAATCTCTTCAGTCTAGGCAAATCCCATCAATAAGAACAGTTTGATGTTCAAATTTGTTTACGCTTTATAAAATAGAACTTCCTGGTTTTTAATTCTGTAAAGATTTTTTGAAATGAAGTGGCATCTAAATATTGGTTTGATGAGTTGAATGCAAACGAATCAGAAATATATGGATACACCTTCCCTCAAATATACCCAAAATTTTAATAAGGAAGTACTAGCCAAACAGACTTGGGGTTATGTTTAAATATCTGCCAAAGCATTTCAAAACATCTGGGGAACCCAGACTGCATTCCAAATGGAAATTTTTTTTTCTGCTTGGGTGTTTTGTTTAAATTTTACATGGGAAACAAAACACTTGGATTTATCTCCACAAATATGAATCTGTTTTCAGTATTTATACTTCACCTGTCACACTGACAGAAAAGTTTTCATAATTTTTTTTCCTGGAAATGAAATCAATTTTCAGAGCGATGAGAGATTCTGTTGAGCTAAGAGTAGTCCAAATCTACATGGGCAAGTCTCCAAGCCCCTTTCTGACATCTGGTTCTCTTCTGCCACCCCAGCCAAGCCCAGTGTCCTCTAGCTGAATTAGGAACTTCTGCTTGACACCATTGTGAATGAATCTCATTCTTGAATGTAGCAAATGGATCCCTTTTCAGCTCCACTTATTCTTCTAGACCTCAGGGTTCTCATCTTCAAATTTCTGTCCTGTCCCCGGATTATGCTCCAATTCAACTCTCTGGCTCTTTCTACTCTGGGCCACCTCAGTAGGCTCTCTCCACTCTAATACAGGCTTTTTGGGACAAACTCTTTCTCTCTCCTCATGCAGCTCCCTATGAAGGGAAGCCTCTCTCTGAGTCTGGACAGTTCTGGTCACAGAAGGGGATGGAGGCCACCGGAGGACCTCAGTGAACTCAGTAAAGAGCTCAATGAATGTAGGCCAAGGTCTTAGGAGGAGAAATCCCTACTGATTTGAGATGAATGGCAGAGGCAGTTGTCAATGGAAATAGGACAGGTAAAATTTGGTTTGGGGTGCCCTGATCCAGTGACATGTCAGTTACTGGGAAGGATATTGGCAAGTATGAAAATCCCTCTGTCTGTCCAGCCAAGGGCAGGCACTGAAGGACAGTTACAAGGCAATGATTCAAACAGTCAATTAATTGGGTCTTCAAAATTTTTTTCTACTCTTTTCTACTGGTTCTCTCTGTTTTTGTTTGTTTGTTTGTCTGTTTTTTCTTAGACTCCTCTCGTACTTATCTACTGGTTCTCTTTGTAATTTTGATAATTAGGACGTCAAAGAGAGAAAAGCCAAGAAAAGAGATAAAACTCAAACTGATCAGCTGTGTTACCTTTTAGCAGTTAAAAAGTTTGAGTTTATGTCTGAATCACTAGGTAAAGTGGAAAGATTAATGACCAAGTAAACTGTGCATGTTGGAAGGACTGGTAATTTATCTCTTCTCTTTCCCGCCTGACACTTCAGTCAGAGGAGGACTACTGAATCAAAGGAATTTTTGAAAGACCAATTCTTTGACATGAGAACAGAGGCCCAATTCTGAGACCAAGCCTACTGATTAGGGAACTGCTCATTCCCCACCGTGGATTTAGACTGGTGGTTTCCAAACCTGGCTGCACATTAGATTCACCTGAGAAACCTTAAAAAATAACAATGGCTGGGCCCAAACCCAGCACTGAATGGAGCCCAGGCATCAGCGTTAAAACAAAACAAAACAAAAAAACAAACCCCCTGATTGATTCTTAGGTACAATCATCAGAGTTAAGAATCATTGGTTTAGATTGTATTATTAGGTTGGTGCAATCTGAGAAAATTAATGTTTGTCTTGTGGAGGTATACTTACTTTAAGAGGTCAACTAGTACAGAAATTGAGAATGGTGCAAAATAAACTTGAACTCAAGGATCCATGTCCACCCTCATCCATGAAATTACAGATACTCCTTCATGTTCTAATTGTCTCCCAAGCTAAAAGTGTTGATAAACGCTCATGTTCACCCTGCTAAAGATTGCAGGGGAGGGATTCATTAAACTGCAGCTCTTGGTAAGCATTCCAGGAGTGAGAACTCTTGCCTTGAGTACAGGTAGGTGTGGAGTTTTCCCAGAGGAAAGGACGTCATTTTCTCTCTGGGAATGGGTTCTGGACCCATAAAGTACAAATTTACTTCAGTTTCAGCCTTTGTCCCTCCTGTGCCATAGTTTCTTTCTGAAAGTATACCAACCCACCAGTAAAGAAATCTGCCTGTGTCTTCGTAGTTTGTGTGATGATATTGTGGTGGCTGAGGGGGTAAAGTGGCAAAAGGGAGCAGGTCCTCCTGCCTCCTCTCCTGGAGAAAAGGTGGACAGCCCATTGGGAGGACCACAGCACTGCAGAGGACCAGATGATAATAAGCTCCCACAGATAAGCCAGCAGCTGAGGAGGCAGACAGTTCCTAGTCTGTAGAGGATCTCTGGAAAAAGGATTTGTTCAAGAAGAAACAAATTTTCTGACACCGTCATGCAGCATGTGCTAAAAAATCTTTTATAAATGGCTTCAAAAAAATTCCTGATTCATAGCTTTGGCCAGTTTTCATCAAGTAAATACTCCTACCATTGCCAGTTTCAGGCTACCGACCTGTAAAAGGTGTCACTGAAAGAGGAGTTGTGAAGAAATGGTGCAAAATCAACTCTGGCAGGCTGCTAGGAGTAGACTGTAGCACATTCTTGTCCCCATGAGTGAGGGGTGGCAGCCCCTTGCAGAAGGGAGGGAGGGGACCAGCAAATTCTTGGAGGTTCTGGTGTATTTTCTAGAATTTTGTGCACTCTGTGTGTTTTTTTCTCCTCCTTTAACACAATCAACCAGCATTTAGCTGTGATTCTTTCAAGTATGACCTCATGAACTCAGGCTAAAATAAGTCATTTACCAGAACCAAAATCTGTACTTGGATCCAAATAGGAAGAAAAGGCTGAGGGCTGCACCTTTCATAAAATAAGAACGGCAAATATTTTTGAGTGTTTTCCCACATTATTCTAGTCACAGTTTGAGATGGCCGATAACAGGTACCACTTATTGAGTGCCCACTATGTACCAGGTCCATGTATTAACTCATTTTATCTTTATAACTCTATTAGGAAGGTAATATTATTAGGAGTACTGTACCTTTTAAACAAATAAGAAGGGATTCAACATGTCTATAATAATAATGATGATGTATAGTTTCATTCAAAATATTCACCAATATTTTGAAATATTTGAAAATATTGGTGAATATTTTGAATGAAACTATATCTCATTCTAGACTATTCAAAAGGCAGTTTGATATGGTTAAAAATAGCTGACATTCATTGAGTGAGTACTGTATACCTGGTGTTTTCATAAACTATCCATTGGATTTTTATAGTGATCTATGAGTCAGATGTTACTATGTTTATTTTACAGTTAAGGAAAGAGAGGATGGAAAGTGACGTCATGACAGTCAGGTGATTTGTTGATGTCAAGGCCAAAAATCAAACCCAGGCAGCCTGGCAGCAAAGCTCACTCTTACATATAGGACTCCACTACTTTTCCAAGGAAGAACATTACTAGGTGATATGTTTTGGCTGTGTCCCCACCCAAATCTCATGTTAAATTGTGATCCTGAGTGTTGCAGGTGGGGCCTGGTAAGAGATGATTAGATTATAGGGCTGGTTTCTAATGGTTTAGCACCATCCCTCTAGTGCTGTCTTGTGATAGAGTTCTCATGAGATCTGGTTGTTTGAAAGCACCTTCTCCTTTGCTCTCTGATGGCTATGTGAATATGTACCTGCTCCTCTTCACTTTCCCTTCACCTTCTACCATGATTGTAAGTTTCCTGAGGTCTCCCCAGAAGCAGAAGCCTGTACAGCCTGCAGAACCATGAGCCAATTAAACCTCTTTTTTTTTTTTTAAATTAATTACCCAGTCTTGGGTAGTTCTTTACAGCAATGTAAAAATGGACTAATACACTAGGCAAATCCCACTTTGATGTGGATGTCTGGCCTCATTTTAAAAGATTGCACTTCTTACTTAAATGTGTCTCCACAATCACCCTTCCTAATACACACACATTCTTCAGGGTATAAACGGTGTACTATGGTTGGAATGTGTTATGTGTTAGAAACTCGGCAGCCACTGTTGCAGGGTTCAGAGGTGGGGCCTTTGGTAGACAGTTGGCAATGAATGGATCAATGCCAATTTTGAATGAATGGGTTAGTTATCATGGGAGTGGGTTCCTGACAAGGTCAGTCCCCTTCCTCTCTTTGTCTCATAGGCTTGCTTCTGCCTTCTGCTCTTCCACCATGGGATGACTCTCCCCAGATGCTGACACCATGTTTTTGGATTTTCCACTCTCCAAAATCATGAGCTGAATAAACTATTTTCTTAACTCAGTCTGTGGAATTCTTACACCAACAGAAAATGACTAAAACACAGTGTCTTTTCACTTTGGTGGTAGATTCTGTTTAGCATTATGTTATTGAGGTCTGTGATTTAGAGCTGAAATATCCAGATGCCAACATATCAGGAGATGAATTTGGAATCAAGTGCAATTCTCCTAATTGCTAATCAAATTCAATATTATCCCTTTAAAAACCATTCCTAAGCCATACACAAGTTAGCTGAACTTAAAGGGTTAAAGGACGTCTGTCAGATTTCAGGAGAATTCGGTTGATCTCAACCTTTAGACTCTTTAGTACAAAAACATTTTGGAAGTTTCTGCTTCACTGAGTGACATAATTTACACCTTTCATTCTGGGGTTGTCTGTACTGAGCCACACAGTGGTGTTCTTATGTAGACAAAGCTACTGGAGTTTAGAAACAGGAAGAGCTAGAAACTCACATTTTAAAGCTTACCCAGTGGGGTATTTCCTTAACTTTCCAAATTCTGACATGTGTTAGGTAGTCAGGAAAGAATAATAAAATTTCCCAGGAAAAGCGTTCCATAAATGGCAGCTGTTAAAATGTGGTTGTCTAGGTAGCTATGGGCCTGATTTCCATCCCATTCTTCTTACCTCATGCAGGGCTGGTCTTACGTTGCTTTTGCAGAGACAGACCTATGGAGTCCTGCAGGAGAGCCGAGTCTTCCTGAACAGCCCAACGATAGCTCACAGGCTCTCCAGCATGCCGCTGAGTCTCCTTTTGAGAGTGTGTGTCTGTGCCACACAAGAGCTATGCTAGCTTTCAATGGTTGCTCTCACCAGAAACAGTGCCAGCTTCAATTAAGTCCTGTCAGCTCAGTCAGCACTATCTGATGAGGGGAAAGGGAGGAGGTACTTGTTCAATGGAAAGCAAACACTAGGAACCAAAACAGAGATACAAGGCCTAGCAGGTAGCCTCAAGTAAGAAAGGATAAGATCAATGGAGTTGAAGACGAGAAAAGACAAGGGATTTCTGGAGGGTCCATCAAAAGTAGCTGCACAGGGTAGAGTTGTCAAGAAATTTGATTCAGCCCTGAGGGCCTGCAGGGGTGAAGAGGAGTTTGAGAGTTTCTGGTCCTGGGGCCCAGAGGGGAGTGGCAGATTTAATTTATGGGTTCACACCTGTAGCCTGTGGTCACCAAACCATGGCTGAGGGAGAGACATGTGGGAATTAAAAGATCCAGATAGTAACATTCTCATACTTTTATATATTGCCTTACAGTACAGTCAGTTCTGTTATAACATGATACATGCATTCCTAAAACTCACTGTGTTATGCAAAATTGCACAATAAAAACCACAGGGCTTAGAGAAAAGACAGGGTCAGGGGCACAGTACCTAAACACTTTGCTGGTAATATAAAAAAGACAGGAACTTAATAAAAATGGTAGCACAGTTTTGTTCATGTTAAATAATGAAAAAAATGTAAATACTACAATAAATATGGCACTTTATCTTTAAAAAGACCTGATATTTGCCGATGGAAGAGGGTGCTGAGAGGGTTGCTGCTTGTGTTAGGATGAAGTGGTAGAAGAAAGATTATCAACATTTTTGATTTTTTGCAGCCTTAAAATTCTGAAATATAGGCCATTTGAAGCATGCATTCATAATGGATATCTGTTTCATCAAAATTGAAAATTTGAAAATGTAGCATTTTTCTACATGCTTAGTTAACAGAATGCTTAGTTAACAGAAATTAACTAAAGAAGAAATTCCCTTTGTGGTTTTCTGCTGGAAATTCCTTTATAGTTTTCTCATCCACACTTGGGGACTTCACTCAATAGCTGAAGTCTTTGGACATTGTAGTGATATTTGAAATCACCAAATCAGGCCTTCAGATAACAAAAGGTGTCATTTCTGCAGAATTTGGCAATTTCCATTAAGGTCTTTGCATGTAGATAGTGCTTTCTCTTTGTGAGCGAGGTTGCCCTTATTTTTCACCATTTGGTTTTCAGTTTCAACAATGCTCATCTTTCCATCTCTTCTATGTCTTCATGCTTTTTTTCTTTTTGTTTTTGTTTTTGTTTTTGTTTTTAGACGGAGTCTAGCTCTGTTACCAGGCTGGAGCACAGTGGCGTGATCTCGGCTCACTGCAACCTCCACCTCCCGGGTTCAAGCTATTCTCCTGCCTCAGCCTCCCCCAAGTAGCTAGGACTACAGGCATGTGCCACCACACCCAGCTAATTTTTGTATTTTTAGTAGAGACGGGGTTTCACCATGTTGGCCAGGATGATCTCGATCTCTTGACCTCGCCTGTAATCCCAGCACTTTGGGAGTCCAAGGCGGGAGGATCATGCCTTATTCTTATTGATTTCTCAGCACTTGAACTTATTCCATCCATAGACATTTCTTTTTTTCCATGGACTGTTGCTTGGGAGATAGCATTGGTTCTCTTGATTCTCTCAAACTGCTTTTTTACTTCAATTTCCTCCATCAATACACAAAGCTTTTCTTTCCCATGCCCTGCTTGGGATGCTTAGACATGTTGGAGACATTGAATGAATTCTATTTAATACACAACAGTTTACAAATGTGAAAGAATAGGAAAATATAACCTCGTAGGATGACCCAGTTGGTTGGGATAAGTAGATTAGTTAGAATAACACATCTGCAAGGTAGTAGGGCAGATGCGTGGAATGTGTGCATGTGGCATTTTGTGAATTCTGACAAGGCTCAGTTCAGCTGGGTGCAGTCTTCTATGTTAATCTAGTTTTCTCTTGCAGATAAAATTGTCTGTGAGAAACTTGAATTATGTTCACATTGTCCCCAACACTTTAATTCAATCAGAATAAGTTCACATTTTAAAAATAAGTGTTATAGGCAACTGTATATGTACTTCTGTTCATGTATTTTCTCATTTGATCATGTTAATAATTCTGGGAGGTAGATAGGAAAGTTAATATTCCCATTACACAGATGAAAAAAACAGAATCTGAGGAATGGCCCATAGCTTGGAAATGAGTCCTGAAATATCAGAAGTTAAGATAAGAGTTCTGACCACGTTTAAGTCCCTGATCCTACTAGTTCCTAAAGCCACTTCAACTCACTGTCTTCTGCAAGCTGGGTGTTGTGAGCCAAGAAATTTTCTTCTTTTGCTTAAAGTAGTTTGAAGTGAGTTTTTTGTTTTGTTTTGTATTGAGACAGAGTTTCACTCTTGTCACCCAGGCTGGAGTACAGTGGCACTATCTCGGCTTACTGCAACCTCTACCTCCTGGGTTCAAGTGATTCTCCTGCCTCAGCCTCCCAAGTAGCTGGTATTACAGGCGCCTGCCACCACACCAGGCTGATTTTTGTATTTTTAGTAGAGACGGGGTTTCACCATGTTGGCCACGCTAGTCTCGAACTCCTGACCTCAGGTGATCCACCCACCTTGGCCTCCCAAAGTGCTGGAATTACAGGCATGAGCCACTGTACCTGGACTCCGGGTGGGTTTTTTGAGTAATGCAGAGCCTCAGGGAATATGGGGTTACCTGGGTAATGTTCAAATTCTCTACCAGCTCTTACTTTGATTTTTAAACTAACTCTCTTCAGGTAGAGGGCACTCTAAATTTCAGTGTTCGCCTTACAGGAGGCTCTATCTGTGCCATGCTGTGCTGTAGGCACAGGATAAAGGAAAATTGTTCCTTTATCCCCTGGGTGCTGGCGGAGAAGGTCCCTGGTCAGAAAAGTTGGGGGCCTTCTTTTGGAGGGGATCAGCTAGGTTTGCACCCATTTAGACATGGCCTTTTCTGAAGAGAGTGACCCTTCTCTGTTCCTGTCACTGCCATTGTGATCTGTGTCATCAGCCTTGCTCACCGGCAGAGCAGATGCTCTGGGTATAGTGGATCCTCCTCTTTCCCCTAGTCCTGCGGTGTCCCGACTGCTCCCAGTCAAACCCAGCAGAGTGACGGGAAGGGATTCCAACATTGGGCTCAAGCATGACTACTCCTGCTTCTGCTATTCAGTGAGCACTCTTCCGTGCCCCAGGCCTCTGAGAAACACTTCACATATTCATTCATTACTTTCTCCGATATTTGTTCAGAGCCCATCATGTGCCAGGATGATTCTCTTTTGTGTGGTTTATTTCATTTACTTCCTACAATTGAAATGCCCAGACTGGCTCCAAGCCCATGCGCTTACCCCTGTGCCTTCCTTCTTCTCTCATTCAAGGTTGCTAGACACTCAGTCTGCCCCAATCATTTTCCTACTTAATGGAGACCTGAAAAACTTGTCAATGACCTTCCCATGACCTGGATAACAATTTCTCAACTTGTCACTGCCTGCTATGTGTGGGGACAGATGTAGTTCTCTTCCACTTTGATAGCATATGCATGAGTGTCACCTTTGTGTATGTTTTGATGAGCTTTAGGCTCCCTTCCTCCCCCCACCCCTTCCTGCCTTTCTTTCTTTCTTATTTTCAAATTCATGCACTGGGACCTGCTCTACAAACTTGAGAGAAAAAGTGAAAGAGCAAAGAAGGCAGAGCAATCTAAATACCAAAAGGTTTTTTTTTTGAACTTCATGAATGGGGCCTTTGAACTCACCAGCCATAGCTCCTTCCTAACCCGTACCTTTCATGTCCTGTTTCCAGCTGGCGTGGAAAATCTGAGGTGCCCTGGCCCTGAGCCTGTGCTGAAACCTGGCCGTGGGTTGTGTCTCTCAGTCCTCCATCGGCAGTGGCAGCCACAGTTGCTGGAGCGGAGGTGAGCCAGGCACTTGCTGCCAGGCGCTGAAGTCCATTGCAACAGTCACAGAACCGAGCTGGGAAGGGAAACGAGCCTGCATGGGCCTTCATCCAATGTGCCCAAGGACAGCCACAACAAAAAAAGACGAAGAGAAATTCTTGCATCCAATGGGCATGGGGCTAGGGAGGAAGGGGGTGTCTCTGGGTGTTGGTTTTGAGACTTTCTGCCTTGACAATAACCCAGGTTCTCAGCACAGGGGATGTGATTCATGGCCAAGAAATTCCCCATGGCCTTGGATGACATTTACGTTGATTACTTCTGAGTCACATTTCTGGGAGAATATTTTTTTTCTCACCAAAGGCAAACAGAAGGGAAAAAGGCATGGATAGTGGTTTGAAGACAACAGAGGAAATGGGGTCACTTGTGTTACTAGTAGGAGAGTTAAAGACATGCAAGAATGGAAAGAAAAACAAGGCAAAAAAGAAAAGACATTAAGAGGTGGGAATCATCTCCAAGTGGAATGAGGAGAATTGAGGTCTCAGGATTTGTAGTTTCATAACTCTGGGGATGAAGAGATGGGGGCAGCCCAAATGGAGTCTGCCCTTTTGTGTCTTGTAACGACAGAAATTTAGAATGTAAGAGTTGGGGCCATCACTCACGCATTTATTTCGCAAGTATTTGTTGAGCACCTTTGGTGTTCCACATTCTAGGCATGGGAGATACAGTGGGGAACAATGTGAAGTCCTGCCCTGGTGGCATTTATCTCAGTGGAAGAGAAAGGCAACAAAGGAACGGCCAATCAAATGGTACATTTTAATTCAACCGTTTTGACTTATTAACAGAAAAGTATCAGATCCAGGATGGTGAGAACACGCACACTTTGCTGCACCGGGGGAGGACAAAGGGATGCAATTTGTTAATGGCACTGAACTTTATCAGTTCAAAGGGTTGTCTTGGAGTCCTGACTCTCCCTTTTCCTGGAAGATTAGGCAGGGCTGTGGGCCTGCTTGGAAGGGGAAAAATAGAGGGTGTCCCTGCTCCCCCTATTATGTGTGTCCTAAGCCTCATCCAAGGTTAAAAGCCCTCTTAATGTAAATGTAGATGTCAATTAAACCATGAACTACAGAAGTGTGTCTGAAAACAAGAAAGCAATGTCCCAAGTCCAGTAAGATTTTATTTTATTTTTTTCAGACAGGGTCTCACTTTGTTGCCCAGGCTGGTCTCAATCCTCCCACCTTGGCCTCCCAAAGTGCCAGGATTATAGGCATGAGCCACTGTGTCCAGCCCTCCAGTAGGATCTTAAACCACCAATAGAAAAACAAAACAAACAGAAAACACTTTTCACCAGATTAGCATCACTTCTGTTTGACTTGGAATAATACATCTCAGGCTATTTCTTACAAAGCACTATTTGTGGCCAACAGGCAGGAATTTGCAAAGCAAAGGAAAGCAATATTGAGGAGTGGAACACGTCAAGCATCAGTTATCAAAGATCTGGGTTCCCATGTGGGCTTGCCACTCACTGACCCCCAGAGGGAGTCCTGCAAGCTGGGTAGATGGAAAACAGAACATCAAGAGACCCAGGGAAGGACTCGACCAGGATGGGAACAGGCACAGCCAGAGAGAGGGTGGACACCCGAGAAGACGAGATCAACTGGACCAACATCAAGAGCTGCAGTGAGCGGCTGGGACCCCAGCATCTCCCAAACCTCCAAGAAGCCAGAGTGAAGGACAAAGACTGAGATGCTTCCAGAACCTGAGTGACCTGGATTTAGGGAGGGCTGGGAGGGTGCAGGGGTGTCCAATCTTTTGGCTTCCCTGGGCCACACTGGAAGAATTGTCTTGGGCCACACATAAGATACATTAACAAAAAACAAAACAAAACAAAAAAAACCCTCAAGTATAATCTCATAATGTTTTAAGAAAGTTTATGAGTTTGTGTCAGGCTGCGGGTTGGACAGGCTTGGTCTAGAGGAAGAGCTGAAGGCTGCCTGGCTACCCTGCTGCCGAGAGGAAGGCGGTTTTGCCTTACTGGTGCCTGTATTCTCTAAACCCAGGGCAGATCCCCCCGACATCCTTGGGCCACACACCCTCTCCGGCCATCTGGCTGCTCTCTTGACCCCACCTTCTGGCCCATCCTTCAAGGCTCTGTCCTCCCAACTGACCTCCTAGGAACTGCTACACAGCAATTTGTCCAGGACAGGCAGCCTCAGAGTGAAGTCTTTAGTAAAGCCAGTAACAACTTTGGGAAGCCGAGGCAGGCGGATCACGAGGTCAGGAGATCGAGACCATGGTGAAACCCCGTCTCTACTAAAAATACAAAAAAAAAATTAGCCAGGCGTAGTGGCGGGTGCCTGTAGTCCCAGCTACTTGAGAGGCTGAGGCAGGAGAATGGCATGAACCTGGGAGGCGGAGCTTGCAGTGAGCCGAGATAGCGCCCCTGTACTCCAGCCTGGGCGACAGAAAGAGACACCGTCTAAAAAAAAAACAAAACCAGTAACAAAACATGACAATAATGAGAGAGGGAGGGAGAGATAGAGAAAGAGAGAAAGAGAGGTAAAGAGAGAGAGAGGAGAGGTGGGAATGAAGGAGAAGGGGAGAAAAGGAAATGTGGAAGGAGAGAGACAGCCATGGACAGGCTTCAGCTAAAGGCTGACTGAGGCTGGAGCCAGAGGAGCCAGCAGCAGCTGAGAGTGGGTAACACTAACCAAAGAGAGAGTTGGAACCAGCCCAGCGCTTCCTGATAATCTCCAGCGACCACGAATATGCAGCTCCCTCTCCCCAGCAACTCTCTTCCTTTTTTTTTTTTTTGAGACGGAGAGTCTCACTCTGTCACCAGGCTGGAGTGTGGTGGCATGGTCTCAGCTCATTGCAACCTCCATCTCGTGGGTTCAAGTGATTCTCCTGCCTCAGCCTCCTGAGTAGCTGGGATTACAGGTGCATGCCACCATGCCCAGCTAATTTTTGTATTTTTGGTAGAGACAGGGTTTCCCCATGTTGGTCAGGCTGGTCTCAAACTCCTGACCTCGTGATCTGCCCGCCTTGGCCTCCCAAAGTGCTGGGATTACAAGCATGAGCCACTGCACCTGGCCGCAACTATCTTCTTAATCACTGTCATCCCTCTTGTTTGGTTCTTAGAGTTCTGCCCTTACTCCCCGCACCCAATCCCCCACTTAGCAAGAGACAGGAGGGAGCTCAGCTCAGATTCTGCCTCCTGTTCCTACACATTCCCAAGAAGCCTCATCCTGCCGGAAAGGCCTCAGCTACTCCTTGTAAAGCCTCTCTCTTTCTCTCTTTCTCTCTTTCTTTCTTTCTTTCTCTTTCCTTTCTTCTTTTTTTGAGACAGACTCCCACTCTGTCGCCCAGGCTGGAGTGCAGTGGTGTGTTCTTGGCTCACTGCAACCTCCACCTCCTGGCTTCAACCTATTCTCCTGCCTCAGCCTCCCAAGTAGCTGGGATTATAGCTGTGCGCCACCACGCCTGGCTAATTTTTGTATTTTTAGTAGAGACAGGGTTTCATCATGTTGGCTAGGCTGGTCTTGAACTCCTGACTTCAGGTAATCCGCCTGCCTCAGCCTTCCAAAGTGCTGGGATTACAGCGTGAGCCACGTGCTCGGCCCCTAAGGCCTCTTTCTATCCATCTGGCCCCAGGCCACCCACCAAAGTCAATCAAAGAAGTGACCAGATCAAAGCTTTGGTGGTGGCAGAGAATATGATTTTGATGTGTGTGTGTGTGTGTGTGTGTGTGTGTGTGTGTGTGTGTGTGTGTAGGAGAAATGTAGATGTTGTACCTATAGCTCCAAGAAAAGGGATTTGTGTTTCATAGGTCACTGGCTACAAAGGGTCTCTCTTAGCTTGGTGGCCATCCAACGATATGAATTAAGCTAGATCCAGCAGAATCTGTGATTCAGTAAATACCCATAATGTACGCCCGTATATGCCGTGTGCTCTACAATTCCTTACCTGGAAATGAGATAAATTACTATTATTGTTGTTACTATTATTTTTTCCTGAAAAAGGAGACAGCATGTGATCTGCTGCTGACTTAAATGAGTGAGGGGCATTATGAGAGACATTCAGGGTGAACCTCTGAGATGATCATGTCTCTGGTTAAAGAAATGAAGAGACTCTGTATCCTGGCTGGCAGCCTAATGATTGACGAGAGACAGAGGGGAATGCCTAGGATGGAAATGTCCCAGCAGTGGTGGTCTAGCCTTACCAGGGACCAGCAGAAGTCTATTATCAACATGAATTACATTTCTTTATCATTTTAAAATTAATTGTTTTATTTCAGAAATGATATTAAAATAACAGAAAGCCAAAACAAAAATATTCCCAATCCCATCCTGAAATCAAATCAATGACAAGTATGCATGATATACATCAAATATAAAATTCTGTCAATGATGTTATTGAGAATACCAAGCATGCATGTGGACATGCCTGGACAGGTGATACCAGCACATCACTGTGGGTTTTCTCAGGCTCAAGCCTACCCATCCTATTCTCCACCAGGTTTTCAGACACTTATCAAGATGCTGTGGCTTTGCAACCATGAAGGAAGGAAACCCAAAGCTCAGCCGAACTCCATCTATTCTCATTCTTCCTCTCCCATGTGCCAGTCTACCCCTTTGAAACATGTCCAAGGTTCTCCTTGGGAGGCAGAGCTGCTACACTGTGTCTTGGCCCCTTGATTTGATGGCAGTGAATGAATCAAGTTTATGCATTTGCCACCGAACAAATGGAGCTTCATCTGTGGTTGTTTGTACATGTGTATGCTTTTGCATTTCAATGGCTTCTTCCTTCCCTAACCAATCTGCTAAATGCAGCATTTACAACCAGCCTTGCAGGCATTATTTGCCCCCGACTGGGCCCTGATCACCTCAAATGAAGGCTGCCAGCTTCCCCTGCCAGAAGCAAGAGGCACCGGGAAAAATGGAAATTGGACAATAGTCTTGTATACTCTCTGCTCTGCCATGAATGGCCTTCAACAGGAAACCAATCAATGGAATCAAAAGAACACAGTTTCCTGTTAACATACAGCAATGCCAAATTCACCAGACATTATTGTTTCATGCCCTGTGCCAGTCATTGTCAACTATAGTGTAAGTAATAACATATGACTGGAGCTGTGGTTTTAGTAGAAGATTCTTTTGCTTTTGGCACCGTGCACATGCCTTCTTATGCTTTATTGCCCTTTCTCAAACCTAAGGAGCTTTCTTTTCTTTTGAGATTTCTTTTCCTCTAAAGGACTATTTCTGGCTGTTTTGCTGCATACCAGTTCTTAAAACCCTAGCCAGCCGGCTCTTAATTCTTCACAGTCTTTTCTTAAGCAACACTTTATATACATATGTATACATATACATATATATAATTATTGTTATTATTGCATCACATGGGGCTAAAATAAACCCACTGTGTATTGGCTCTTCCACAGTCCTGCTTTTCCTCTGAAAATGGCTAGTTCCCTAAGACTGGCTTTGGGAGAGAAAACCTCTCACATAATATTTTTCTTTCTTTCCAGGCTGATCTTGAAGGTGATGATAGGTCATAAGCCACAGCCTCTGCAAGGATGTTACAACCCCTGGAGCAGGCGGAAAGTACATGTGTGCTTGGAATGCAACAAAAGGGAAAAGTCAGTAGTGTGGTTTGGATAGGGCCTTGCATTTTTAACCCTTTACCCAAACCTAAGGAAAACACAACTCTGTTAGCAACTTAGAAGTTTGTTCCTAGAGTGACATGGTTAAGGTGGGGGTGTGACTAGTTATCTGAGTCATTTTTTTTGCAAAGTTTGGCTTAGTGGTTAAGAGCTTTGGTACCAGATGGAACGGAATCCCAATTCTCTCCCTTCTCATCTGCATGATTCTGGGAAAGTTGATAAACTTTCTGATGCTCACATTCCTCCTCTGTAAAACAGAGAAAATACTTGTGTTCTGGGGTTGTCCTCAAGAATCTGAGTAAAGAACTGGGGTTTTCCTCTGTGCTCTGTTATGGACGACTTTAGCAGGAAGTGTACCTGGTAAGTGCTCAGTGAGTGGCATAATGATTATGAGGCAAGCACTGACCCCTGCTCCAATCCTGCTGGTGTTCAAGGCCTTGACTCCAGTCACCTCTGGTTTTGTATGGTTTAGTCAGGTGGACCAGTAATCAATGTGTTAGCAATGCATTTCTTGGTTCTCAGAATATGGTATTAAACCTCTGAGGCTAGTGCATTAGATGTGATCATGTGGAAATGTGGAATTATCAGACACACGGCTACCTGGGAGAGGGAGTGGGGAGTTGGAGATGAAAAATAATTGGTGGAAAGGTCTTCATTTTTCTCCCATTCCCCCATGGGCATACAGGAACAACTGATCACCGTGTGTGTGTGTGTGTGTGTGTGTGTGCGTGCGCACATGTATTCCTTTCTTTTGTTAAGCCTAAGAAAACTTTCAGTACAGAGTCTCAGGAAGCCACCACCAATAGGTGGAAGTTAACTTTTTATATGAAGCTTTCTTTCCATCCCATCTAAGGCTGGTGAGGGTGGAAGGCTTAGGTTCATTGCTTTTGTGTTTCAAAAAAAGGTCTGCGTGTGCTGGTTTCTACTTGAAGCTAAAAGTTTTAAGTGCTTTTTCTTCTGTACCCAGGTCTGTTGGCAGAAAATCTTGTATGACTTCCCCCAAGTCCATCTAAGAGAGAAGTCGCTTGCTTGCTTGCTTGCCATCTTATCTTGGCTTCTTCCAACTATCAACCCCAGCACCAAGGGCCATTTCACAAAAGAATCCCTGTCCTTGAGACTCAGTTTCCCTTTGGTGTGTCAGGATCTTAGCTTGAGGATGAGAAGAAATCCCTGCAAAATAGAAAAGTTGAAGTCTACAGTCTGATTGGTTTGGATTGAGAGAAAGAAAGCAAGTAACTACTTCAGTTATACAAGTTTAACCCAGAGAAATTATGTTTCCTTACTTGGGGTGGTGGTAGTGGTGGTAATGGTAGTACTGGTGATAGTAGAAATGGTAGTGATGGTGGACGTAGTAGTGGTGGTAATAATGGCAATAATAATGGTAGTGATGTTGCTGGTGTTGGTGGCAGTGGTGTTTTCGTTGGTAGTGCTGGTTGTGGTGGTGATGTTATTGATAGTGGTTGGTGTTGGTGGTGGTTGTGGTAAAGGTAGTGATGATAGTGGCAGTGGTGGTGGTGGAGGTAGTGGTGATAGTGGTGGTGGTGGTGGTGGAGGTAGTGGTGGTGATAGTGGTGGTGGTGGAGGTAGTAGTGATGGTAGTGGTGGTGGTGGCGGTGCTGGTGGTGATAGTGGTGGTGGTGGTGGAGGTGGTGGTGGTGGTGGTGGAGGTAGTGGTGATAGTGGTGGTGGTGGTGGTGGTGGAGGTAGTGGTGATAGTGGTGGTGGCGGTGGTGGTGACATTGTGCATACAGTAGAGGGTAGTTTTTCTCACCATGTCTTCCATACCTAAGGCATTATCACCAACAGGTTCTATTGTTTCTCACTGCAATGCACCTCAGCAAAATATGACTTTAGAGTATAAAGAACGTGGGATGAAAACCCCCACACACAGATTCACTCGATTTTCTCCTGCCCCTTGGCTAAGTAAAAATCACCTACCAAGTTGCCAGTCCCTCTCCCTTACTTTCCAGGAGAGCTTCTGATACCTCCTCTTTTTTTTTTCTCCTTCTCCACCCCCACTTCCTTCTCCTCTTTGTCATCCTCCTCTTTTTCCTTCTTCTTCTCTGTCTCCAAATTAATCTTAGCAGGGAGTCCTGAAGCAAATTATCATGTTACAAGCCTAAATGTGATAGCTTGTCATCTTTCATTATTTTTGACATAAACAAAACTGTCAGAATTCTCTGAGACCTGTCTTTGGTTCAGGGTGTTCTCTTTGAGGCCAGGGGATATAAAAGGATTACAAAAAGGAGAGTTGCTCCAACATAATGAAAAGAATGTAATGGAAGTTTGGAAATGATCTCTAATTCCAGACTAGTGTGCACTTTTAGACCATTGCATTCGAAGGGGCTACTGATTAAGGCTGTAAAATGTTTGAATAATTGTGGTTTATTTTATAGAGCAGAGGTCCAGGAGTACTTCGTTACCCAGATTCATGATTTTGTGTATTCCCACCTCTACCCCACCCCACTGTAATTTCCTTGAATACTTAGATTTGATAAGCAATTAAAAAATAACTGTCTGGCTTATTTTCTGAAGATTAGTGCTTTCCATGGACTGAGTTGCCGAAGACCGGGAGAGTGTGTTTTTACATGGAAGGTCACATCTATTCATCAGAGGCTGTTTATCTTTTTCTGGCCACTCATTTAGAGCAGCCACAGTTTTCTGAAGAAGCCACATGCACCACACTCCAACAGCAGAGAATGATTCGGTTCAGAGTGGGTAATGCTAGGGCCGTGGTCTTGGTTTAGGGATATTTCAGAACTTTAATATTTTGGTAACCCATGCTCTATAAATCCTTGAATTACATCAAGTCTATTTAAAACCCCTCTGGGCAGCTGTTTAAAATGCTGTCACTGCAGTAAGCAATGTCCTTAGAGTCACATGGCAGGTTGGGGCCGAGAAGGGGATGGGTTTTGTTTGTGTTTCCTTAACTCCAGTTAGGTTTACCCTCTGACTCTCCACTTCTGTGAATAGTCCCTCCATTTCCAGTTGTTTTAAAGTCAGAATATGAAGGCCGCTTAGTCCATCCGGGTTAAGCCTTCCCATCAAATCAAATTCTTTTTCCCTGCATTCTTCTCTTCAAGCCATTTAGTGAAACAAGCACAAATTGTTAACTTCAGATTAATATGTTTAATAAGTGAAATCTGGACTATTTCAGGAAGGCAGGCAGGCCAGCAGCCTGGAGGATTGGTTGCAGCTGAGGGCTCCCGTGGGCTTCTCCTGGGTCATCGCTGGGAGCTGAGACCACCTGTGTAGCACCTGTGGGAAAGGTGGGCCTAATTACCGCAGGGATCCCGGCTTTGCTGGCCTTGCTTTTTGGCCTCCAGATTTGCTCTGATTCTGACAGTTCCGGAGGTATCAGAGCTCAGGTCCAGAGGAAAAGCCTGCAGTGAGTGAGGCTGCGAGGTTGTTCTTCAGAACTCTGCATGCTTATCGGGGTGTAATGCCTGGCTCTTGCTGTGGCTCGAAGCTCCTCCAGGAGAAAGATGCTGCTTCTGTCTGGTCCAGAATGGTATCAGGGTCTGGGTTAACTACGCATGTTCTTGAGTACACAAAAAGAAAAATGTAGCATCAGCAATCTTGGTCAGAGTTTTTCGATCAGAAAAATATAACTTAAGAATGGAGTGTGCTGCCTTAGTTTTAGCAGACATAAATATTGTAACCTTTAACAAAATCACATTTCATTTTGAATTCCACACTGCGTGCTCGATGGCAAGAGGATATCCTTATCTTTTCAGAGCCTCGGGCCCCCCAGTGGTCTTTATCGTTCTCTGGCACATAGTGGGTGCTTAATACATTTATCCAATGAGTTCATGAATACTACAAACTAAAAGCAGGGGCTTTGAAGTCAAGATCTGAGTTTGACTCTTAGCATCCCACTAACTCGCTGTATGACCTTGGACAGATAGGACAACACTTCTGAGTTTCAGGTTAATTTGTTGGGAGGATTAAGTGAGATAACGCATGCTATATATTATACATGTGGTCTCTATTAATAGGGAATAGTATATATCTAGCATAAAGTATGCTCCCCATTGGATGTGCCCCCGGGGCACCCATAACTGTCCTGTCTTGAGAGACAAGCGCTGGCTTTACCTCTGCCTTTGCAGGTTAAGGAAGGAGGGCAGAGGGGAGGGGAGGCGGCCCAACTTTGTGTGCCTGTCAGAGCAGGGCTGAGCAGCGGCGGGCTAGGAGGAGGATGCAGGCTCAGCTTCTGTCCCCGCCCCCAGCCTGCAAACCGAGGAAGGCTGGCCTGCGGCTCTCAGGCAGCTCTGGCTCCGGCTCCAGCTCCGGCTCCCAGGGAGCGGCTCCGGCAGGCGACTTTGTGGCTCCGCAACCCAACTTTTTCCCCTCCGGCTTCCTCCGGCTCCGGGGCCCTGCTGCCTCTGGGACCTCCTCACCCCAAGACGTTGCTGTGGCAGCAATCTACTCACTGCAACCTCCGCCTCCCGGGTTCAAGCGATTCTCCTGCCTCAGCCTCCCGAGCAACTGGGATTACAGGCGCCTACCACCACGCCCGGCTAATTTTTGTATTTTTAGTGGAGACGGGTTTCACCATGTTGGTCGGGCTGGTTTCGAACTACTGACCTCAGATGATCCACCTGCCTCAGGCTCCCAAAGTGCTGAGATTACAGTCGTGAGCCACTGCGCCCAGCCCGTTGCTGTATTTGAACAGAAAAACCAACACTACATAAAACAAAAGGACAGCAGCCAAGGAGAATGGGATCGAAAGATGATCTGCTCCTTCGGAAGAAAACCCAGGGTGCGGCGGCGGCTCGCAGCGCTCCCCGCGCCCCAGCGCCCCCGCGAGGCCCGGGCAACGTCCGCGCTCCCTACAGAGGGAGGCCCGCCGGTGTTTGGGAATCCCAGGGGGTCCCCAGCTAGCCGGTCTCCCAGCCCTGACCTTACTGAGATTTCTCACTAGGTCCCTGTTTGTTAAGAAAACAGAGTAACAGAAACGAGGCAAAGTCCATAATTTTCTTTTTGCAAAATTCTCAAGTTTAGGGCAAAGGCAAAGAGGGGATGAAGTGTGCCCCGACTCTGTAAGATATTCCTTCTCAGAGTTGTCTCCAGTGCAGGGCCTTTCCCCTGTGTGCCTGGCTCGAGATGTTTCCTTGATTACTAAGAGACTGCACTGAAATGTTGCCTGTCTCTCTCTCGGGTTTCTGTTTCTTCCTGAGAGTAGGGGAGGTACATTTTCCTTCCTCCTCCGTCCCTCCCTCCTTTCCTTCCCTTCTTTTCTTCCTCCCTTTCTCTCTACCTTCCTACCTTCCTTTCTTTTTGGTTGAGTATATGTTACTTGATTTTTATTTTTTCTGATAATGATGATGCTTTTTAATCTGTTGCTTTCTTTTAGAAAGTTTGACCTTTTTTTCTCTCTCTGATCACTCGCAGTCAGCCACAATGTAAAGTAAATGTTCAAAATTAATTTCTAATATATGGGTAGAGTCCTCCTCCCAAGTCATGTCAGTGAAACCACTGATATATTTTTTATATAATCTTTAATGTAATAGTACTATCAGTTTTCTACCTGATAGGCTTGTTTCTTTCTCCCTTTCGTTTTCTCCTTCCTTCTCTTTCTCTCTTTTTCTTTCTGGGACAGCACAAGGACTTGTTCAATCTCATCTTCATCAATTGCTAGCTTTGTGACCTTGGAGAAATCATTTAACCATTCTATGCCTCCATTTCTTTATCTGCAAAAGAGTTAATAATGTCCAACCTATAGGGTCATTGGGCTGATAAAATATATTACATATCATAATGTACTCTCCACATAGAATACACTCAACAGGAACTGTTATAGTAATAAGTTATGGTGCTGCTCTTCTAAATAAAACAAGTTTTCTCATCCTCAACACCCGCCCCCCCCACTTCACCCCCAACCCTTTAAGAAAAGTTTAGTTAACAGGCTCCAGGCTCTGGGATCTTAGGTTAGTCAGGTCTTCACAGCCCTTCGACTTAAATATTCATATCATTGCCCCAAAAGAGAGACCAGTAGTTGCTTCCCACCTGAACATCTGTATCAACCTTCTAGTCTCTCTGCATCTACTCACGCCCTACTTTAGTCCATTCTCTAAACAGCAGTCAATATGGTCTTTTAAAAGCAAAAATTCAAGAGAAAACAAGCAAACAAAAACCCCAGAAATTCCAGATTATGTCATTCCCTTTCTGGAAATCTTTCAGTGGTTTCTCTTTCGTACTTAATGTGAAATCTAAACCGTGTTCTCCAAGATGACGACTTGCCTGTGTGGGCCTACCCCAGCCTGTCTCCCACCATTCTGCCGCCTGCTGTGTTTCCATTCTAGGCCCACTCTCCCACCTTTCTATTCTCTTCAAGGCAGGATGCTCCCCGCTCTGAGGCTCTGCGCTCACTGTTCCTGGCCTGAAACTCTCTTCCCCGACCCATGGACTCCCACCTCATATGTCACTTCCTCAGAGATGCCATCCCACTACCTGATCTAAAGTAGCATCCACACCCCACCCCGAGTTACTTGCTATTTACTTTACCTTATTTCCATGATGCCAAAATTATTTATTCATCTATTGATCAAATGAATGAACCCACAATTTAGGGTGAAAAAAATAACTTGTAAACAACTAGCTCAAGCCAAAAGACCACAGAAACAAATGCAGTAATAGCTTTCAATGAAAGGAGAGTCACAGGATTAACTAATTTCTAAAATCAAAACAATGAAAAAGATTATTATTAATAAGAAGTCTGATTCTGTGGCCTGTGGTCAGGACTTGGGTGAATATAATTCTGCACAAGAGAGAGAAAATGTGACTTCTCTCAGTCTGAAGAAGGTGGAAAAATTTTCTCCAAGCAGCTTCAGTGAAAGTGAGAGGAGGGCATGGGTTTGTTATTGTAGCTATGACAATCTCCTATGTATTCCACACTTACACTGACTGAGTTTGTTAAGGTAACCAGATTTTGCTCACCTATTTTTTTCTCAGGCTCTCCTGAAAGGCCTATTTTCTTGACTTAAAATAAAATTTTGGCTTTTGTTGAGGAAATTCTAGGCTGGGTACAGTGGCTAACACCTGTAATCCCAGCATTTTAGGAGGCTGAGGTGGGCAGATCACTTGAGGCCAGGGATTGGAGACCAGCCTGGCCAACATGGCGAAATCCCATCTCTATTAAAATTAAAAAGTTAGCTGAGTATGGTGGTGCACACCTGTAGTCCTAGCTACTCAGGAGGCTGAGGCAGGGGAATCACTTGAAGCTGGGAGGCAGAGGTTGCGGTAAGCTGATATGGAGCCACTGCACTCCGGCCCTGTCTCAAAAAAAAAAAAAAAAAAAAAAAAAAATCTAGAAACAACGTATACTAAGCAATTGGGTCAGAATTTTTCACGTCTCAACTTACTCTTTCTGAATTGTTTGGCTTGTATTGTTTAGAGCCTTTGGCTTTGATGGCTTTGGGAGTTTGTTGAACTATTGCAGATTTTGTATGCTTTTTCCTTGAGTAATTTGGTTTTGATCAAATCCCCAAATAAACTTTTTCCTAAGTTCTTTCCCGCTTAGTTTACAAGCTCATATGTATTCCAGAAGAATGTAATCCACATGTTTAAATTCATGTACACTCAGCTCATCCCAGGGTCATTGGCAGGGAGATGGATATTCAAAGCATATGAAGAATAAGAAGTGTTTCCTAAAACATTTTGTGTGTGTGTGTGTGTGTGTGCCTGAAATAATGACATATTGGTTCAGAACCCTAAATAGGCAACTCCATCAGTTAGGTATTACTCTGATGTGTGAAATAGGAAGGTTTTAAGCAGTAGATGATACAGGTGCATATTATTCAAATTTAATTTTTAAAAAGAAGTTATTTCTATTTTCCTGTTGTCATTTCTGGATTTTCCCTCTCTATTCAATTCCTGATCAGATACTCCTAGACTAGATTAATTTTCCTATATGAAAAGCCAGGTCAGAAAGATAAAATAGCCATGTGATTTGGGGCAAGTTAACAACTCTGAGCCTAGGTTTCTTCATCTGTTAAACAGAGATAAAGGTGTTCAATCTGAAAAGTTATTGCAAGAATTAGAGATGGTGCAGGTAAATCTCCTAGAATAACATATGACCTGTACTAGAATTTTAACAAATAGTTAATGGTCTGAAAAATCCAGGCTTAGTAACATTTTATGAAGTTTTACACTATTATCACCAAAGTTGGCTGTCAGGTATGTGTGTGTAGAGGAGTGTGCAAAAACGAACAACTGCAGTATGGCCAGGTGGTCAAGGTAGTGCCCTTGGTAGGGTGCTTTCAGAAGGGCTTCTTCAGGAGAAGCAGAGCTTTCTGACCTACATGTTCAGGCAACCAGATACTACTGAGCTTAGCATCTCTAGTAGATGGTCAATTGGCCATTTGCCTAAGGCCAACCCAATGTTAATAAGGGTCACAGTGGGTTTGGGGCCACATTTTGGAAGACATTGTCCTAAATAATATCTGTTGGACTTCATGACTTTTGGGACTTCACCTTCCCTTCCTTTTTAAAATATCGGCTTTCTGGTATGCAGTTCTGTGAACAGAGCAACCACTTCTCTTTGTCCACAACCACAGTCTCTTTGTCCCAGCATGCATCTAAAATGTGCACGAAGTCACCATGAACATGAGGTATCTCCAGGTTCTAGGATCTACAGACCACAGGTTATGTTTTTTCTGTTAAGAGGGAGTATTTAGAGGGAATAATTAAAGGCAAAGAAAGCCATCCTAGGCGATCATGGGAAAGATGGTGTCAGATGGCAGGGCAAACCACTGTGGTAACCTCTAGAAGTAATTATGGACATCTGGATTGATGAAAAGAACTAAAGGATGGCAGACATTCTGCATTTGGGACTAGGCTTTCCCAAAGGAAGATAAATGGAAAAAACATGTTTGCCTTAACTGCTGACTCATGGTACAAAGTTTTAATTCAGAGACTTTAATTGAAAATGCAGCAAGAATGTAAAAGATTTACATTAGAAATATTTTAGTATATTGGCAAGACATTAATTACAAAACCAGATGGTCATGGTAGAAAAATCAACCAAGAGGCCTTTGTTTTTCTTTTGCTTTCTTAGCATGAAAAAATTTTACTTTGCAAATTTCAATATTCTATTAATTATAAACAACATCACCGTTGTATTAAGATTAATGTAAAGAGTGATTATCTGTTGTTTTAGAATATTTTTTAAAAAAACCCAGAAATCATCATGATCAAAATCTAGAATATGAAAGCATTCTTGTGATAAATGTTTCATGACCAAGACACTAGTTCTTTCTCCCCAGAGGCTGGCCTAATGAGACCATATTTCTTGGCTCTTATTGACCATGACCACTGTCTCAGTCAGGGGTCATTTGTTTGCAACAGAAGGTTGGAACAGAACAGCCTGAAATCAGCTCAAAAAGGAGGGTTTATTGTAGGGATACAAGAGACTTTCACACTCAGAGAATCCATATTCAGGGGATATATTGGGCCAGAAAGTTCACCTGATAAAATATCCCTCCCTGTTTCTCTTAAGGCACAAAGGATCTTCTTTCTATCTTCCTCTGCACACCAGCTCTAGGATAAACACGTTGCTTTCCCAGGCTGACTTTTCCTGCTTTTCTGAAATTAGTGCTCTGAACAATAGGCCCACCGTGGCTGTCTATTTGCATTTAGATCTACCACTGTTCTCTTCATTTACTGTGTGTCCCATCTGTCTTTTATCCCTCTTTCTCTCCTTTCTTGTCTTCTGTCCTTTCTTAAATTAATTTAGTTTTTAAAAAAGTATTACATTTCCTATTCTCTATTTACTTTTTGCTATACATTCTTTAGTTATTCTTTTGTAGTTACCACAGAGATTATAAATATGCATCCTTGATTTATTAGAATCTACTACAAATTAGTATCATTAATACTTCTAGGACAATGAAAGAAACTTCCAGCATTTAAGCCCATTGCTATGGTTTGAATATATGAATATTTACATCACCTTCAAATTTGTATGTTGAAATCCTCATCTTCAAGGGCATGACATTTGGAGATGGGACCTTTGGGGGCAATTAGGTCAGGGTGATAGCACCCTCATGAGTGGGATTAATGCTCTTGTAAAAGAGACCCCTGGAGAGATCCTGCACTGCTTCTACCGTGTGAAGACACAGCAAGAAGGTATCATCTATAAGCCAGAAAGCAGGCCCTCACCAGACACCAAATTTGCCTTGATCTTGGACATCCCAATCTCCAGAACTATGAGACATAAATTTTTATTGTTTATAAGCCACCCAGTTTATTATATATTGTTATAGCAGCCCAAACAGACTAAGACACCCATTTACCCTATTTTGGCTATTGTTATTGTTGTCATATGTTTCATTTCTACATAGTTGTATTCCCATAAAACATTATCATTATCCTTTTATTTATTTATTTATTTAGAGACGGAGTCTTGCTCTTGTTGCCCAGGCTGGAATGCAGTGGCTCAACCTCAGCTCACTGCAACCTCCACCTCCCAGGTTCAAGTGTTTCTCCTGCCTCACTCTCCTGAGTAACTGGGATTACATGCATGCGCCACCACGCCCGGATAATTTTTGTATTTTTAGTAGAGATGGGGTTTCACCATGTTGGCCAGGCTGGTCTCGAACTCCTGACCTCAGGTGATCCACCTGCCTTTGCCTCTCAAAGTGATTACAGGTGTGAGCCACTGTGCCTGGCCATCATTATCATTTTAAACAGTCAATATTCATTACGTTTTACCTGCATATTTACCTGTTCCATTTCTCTATATTCTTCCTGGTATTACCATGTTTCCATTTAGGATCATTTTTCTTTTGCCTAAATAACTTCCTTTAGTATATCTTTTACATAGATATCTGCTATCAACACATTCTGTTTTTATCTAAGAGTCTTTGTTTTGAACTCTACTCTGTGGTCTCTCAATGAGTTTATTTTCTATTAGTGGTACTTTCTGTGCCCAAATTTATGCAAATAAATTGGTTTCCCACCTTCAAGGACAGATTACCATAATTATGATAAGTTTTTATAGTGTATGGTTCAAAGATGTATCTTTTACCAAAAAGAGAGGATTCAAAGTGCATTTTATAACTGAAGACCTATCACGTGTTAGGTTTTCAAGGCCTACTCTGTGTCAGGCAATGTGCTAGTCACTGGGACTGTAAAATTAAGTGAGGCATGTTCTTCATAAAATCCAATGAGCATATACTAGTGGGGGAGACAGATGAGTAAATGGTTACATTAAATGTGATAAGAATTATGCATAGGATATTTTAGGAACCAAAGGAAGAACATCCAAAGTAGAATGAAGAATCAGGGCGTATCTCCCAGGAAGACACCTTGGATTGAATTTTAAAGGAGTAGGAGTTGTTGAAGATCCATGTATCAGTTAAGAATTTGGTGAGGGGTTGCTTCCTGGCTTGTAGATGGCCACCTTCTTACTATGTTGTCACATGGACTTCCCTCAGTGGACATGGAGGAGAGAGAGAGAGAGAGAGAGAGAGAGAGAGAGAGAGAGAGCATGCTTCTGGTGTCTCTTCTTATAAGGACACTAATCCTATAGGACCAAGGCCCCACCCTATGACCACATTTAATCTTAATTACTTCTGTAGAAGCACACTGGGGTTTAGGGCTTCAGCATAGAAATTTTGGGGGCCTGGAAACATTCAACCCTTTATAGATAGATGGGTTTTATGAAAAAGACATAAAAGCTATTTTTGTGCTGAAGTAGAAGAGGCAGTAAGAAGGGCAATATTAAAGATACAGGAGAGAGAGACAACATGGGTTGTTGAAATGATGGCCACAAAAAGCCAATGCATGAAGTCCTTAAAATAGCCTATTAAAAAAATGCCAAAGCATAACATTAGATCCCAGAGGGAAGGAGAAAGGAATTGGTGCCAGTGAAGACATCTGTAGGTGTTCTGGGAGGAAACTGTCACCTAGCGTTAGGAAGCAAAGCCATCTGGGAATGTGGTGATGGTCAGGAGTAAGGAGCTTGGGGGAAAAGGTGGAAATGTGATTGCTGAAGGGACAGCTGCACCAAGAGACCATGGATTGATAATGGCCCAGTTTCCCCCTTTGGATGATGATACCAGTTTAGGTCATTGCTTTACATATCTTTGAGGTTGCTAATCTGCTCAGCCGTCACTACCATTTTGCAACAGCTCTCATCTGAAGACAGCAAATTGAAACTTGAGTTTAAAATCTTACCTTTAAGTCCAGAAGTACAGGGTAGGGAACAATACAGTAGCAGATTACATTAAAACTAAAAGAAATTTTAGTTGACAGGACTATAAAAGTTAGTGCTGCTAAATGCCTTTTTGGCTGCTTAAGTACAATATCTATACCAAAGAAGGTGAAAACCCCTCTCCGATCTGTGCCTGTCAGGTTATAACTGGAGAATTCTGACCAGTACACATTAAGAACACAGATAAACTATGTTATAGTTACACAGAACGACAGACAGGACTCATGCTTTGCTATGTGACACGTGAACATAGACTCCCAGGGACATTTAAATTGGAGTAAAGAAGATTCAGCAATAAGAAGATCATTGTCCATTTCATCAGTCAGTTTATCTTTTCTATGAGTGCTCTCACTTCAAAAGATCTTTCACACCTGCTGACTTACTGCATCCCTATGACTTCTCTCAGACTTGGGACATTACTGCCCAGATTTCACAGACAGGGAGACTAGGACACCTAGAGGATAAATACAGGAGACAGTTTGGGCAACTGACATTCAACAACTTGCTCAGCCATCTCACTCCTGACTTACATGATAAATGTTTTCTTTTCTGTTCTCCTCTCATAGCAATCCTCCCATTCTTCAGAGCCCAGCTTAAGTTCCCTCTACAGAGGCTTCCTCTGCCTCATCGAGCCCTGACTGATTTTTGTCTCCTTTGGAATTTGACAATGTCCAAAACAATATAAATAAAAGGACATATTTTGCCATGGAATGTAATACTTGCTGATATATTATTTTGTGGTGTTTGCTCCAGTTTTAGATGTGTTGGTCACCTCTCCCTACATATAATGAGAGTTTGGGTTATGTTTTATTCTTTTTTCTTATGTCCCAGAGGGCTTAGTCCAGTGCTAAGCACTGAACAGGTATTTGGTATTATGCCCTTTGCTCTGTAAGGGTATCTTAAGTCTGTTTTCCGTCGTTTACAGTAGAATAGTTAAATCTGGGTAATTTACAAAGAACAGGAATTTGTTTCTCACAGTTATGAAGGCTGAGAAGTCCAAGGTTGAGGAGCTATGTCTGGTGAGGGCCTTCTGGCTGATGAGGACTCTGCAGAGTCCCGAGGCATTGCAGGGCATCACACGGTGAGGGGGCTGAGCATGCTAACATGTACTCAGGTCTCTCTTCTTGTGCTTCTAGAGCCACCAGTTCCCCTCCCATGATAACCCATTAATCCATTAACCCATTAGTCCATTAATCCATCGATGAATTAATCCATTCATGAGAGCAGAGTCCTGATGACCGCATCATCTTTTAAAGGCCCCATCTCTCAATATTGCCACGTTGGGGATTAAGTTTCAACATGAGTTTTGGAGGGAAGAAACACTCAAACCAACACTCTATCTCTGTCTTCCAAGGCTATGCACACTTGCTTGAAAAGGTGATCAGAAATAAAGAACAGTCAGTGCCTCCACTTGTGAGGTGTGTAGAGATGTGAGAGACCTATGGAGAATTGTCTTCCAACTGTAGATAATTCTCAAATATTCCTGTGTTAACATTTTAGCAGTTAATCAGAATTTGCCAATCAAATCTTTGACATTCTTCTGATCAGTAGAGCAGGTCATCAAAACTGGAATCCCATGAGGTTTAAAGTAATTGTTTTCTTTGTAAAATATATCCTGCAAATATTTTTATTTTTCTGAATTGATCTTTTTAAAAAAAGTTATTCCTGACTGGTCTGAAGCATCTGTTGTCCATTTTAAGTTTTATTTCTGGACAACTAGTTTCTGAGACCTCATGTATTTAGGAGCAATGCTTTTTATTTTCTCTGCATTAGCCATCCACTGGCTATTTATTTAACAACAATCCCATTGCACTGAATACATTGTCCTTCATGACGTATTCTCAGCCTTCAAACTCATTCGCCCATGTATGCTCTGCCCCAGCCTAAGTACTGGAAGTTCCCCAAACATGACCTGTTCTTCCATCCTCCATGCCTTGTGTGCACTGTTCCCTCTGCTGGAAGGCTTGACTCGTCAAGCAAATTCCTACTTGTCCTTCAAAACTAGACATGTGCTTTACCTCCTCTCCTTCCTTATGTCCCCTAAGTTGAATTATTGACCTCTTCCTTCGTGACCTTTGTTCATTTCTATGATAGTGCATATTATATTGTATTGTAATTATTTGTTTACATAATAATCTCCCCACAGTTAGTGTGTGGGCAGAAACCATGTCTCTATATTCCCAGATCAAAACATAGTAGATGTTCAAGAAAGTTTTTTTTTTGAATAAATGAGTACATTGGTCAGACTTCCTAGTTAGGAGTTACTGAAACAGACTCAAATGGTCTCAAGAAAAAGTAAAGGATTTGCTAAGTAGCTACTGGGGACAGATCAAAAGGCTGGAAGGCTATGTTTGGAAAATGGACAGGATGCAAGGAAACTAAGGCAGCCAATCAGCAGAAATAAACAGATTTTCACTACCATCTTATATTTGTGCATCATTCCCACGAGATCCTCAGGCTGGGGAGGGAGTTTTATTGACAGCCTGTGTCACTCATGGACAAACTGGGATAAGGTTGACCTACCCCGTCAAGCTTGCAAGGCTGACAGATGGAGGCAGACACTACTTCCCACCAAGGTTACACACAATGGGGGAAAAGCAATTATCTGAAAGGAAACTGGGATGTCATCAGTAGGGGAAAGAAATGTGTTTAACTCCAAAAAATGACCAATGTCTACTACTAATAACTGAGACTTTCCAACAAAAAGAGACTATGATTTAAAAATCAATTTAACGTTGGATGGTTTGATTACCAGCAAAATCACCCATGACATTTAGCACCTTTCTTTCTTTTCCTTGATGAACTCAGAACTCTTGCATAGATTTAATAATGTGTTATGTACCCCCTGGGTGTCTGATTTACTGACTTGAGCTGAATGATTGGACTCAATACAAATAAAAAGAGTTTGCAAACTTCGCCCATGGTTTTCCAGACATCAAGGAACTAAGCTCTTTTGCTCCCCGGAGAAGCTAAAAATTCTAAAATGAAGTGCCCTCTGCTCTGGTTTCTGCATTTCAGCATTTCTCTTCTGTTTTCACATACTTTTGCTGCTTTAAAATTAAATCTAAGAAACTCATTCCATATTTTTCATCATCTGCTTTTGAAAGTGAATGTTATGGATTTATGGTTTGGGATTCTTTGATGTTAGAGCAGCAAACTATGCTTGCTTCACTTGTTTTTGTTTCATTTTTTTTTACATTTATGAGGCTTTGATAATTTGATTTATTAAAATGCCACAGTCAATGTAGGGGAACTGACACCATTTGCATTGTTGGAAAGCATCATGAAACATCAGGCGCTAGTTCCCCATGGAGCGCTTACTTCTATTATTATATCTCCCCCTCCCCTTTGGTCTTCAGGAAAGTTTGGCGTTAAACTTAAGCTGCACTCAAAGAGTATTCATTCCTAGAACATTTCAGTATTTTTGGATTGGATTCCATCCCCCAATTTTGATTTTGTATCTGCCAAGATGTACAGAATGATACATCTAAAGCTAGTTATGACACACAAGCTAGTTTTCCTTATCAGGAAACAGAAATGTTCCTTCCTCTTACTCTTTAATGATTGCATATCCGGTATATTAAAATTTGAATTTCATATTGTATCCCTTTAAATGTATTAACGAGTACAGTCTGGGAACTTTACATTATGAATCCCTAAGGATGAGTCATGACTAAAGGGCAAGATCGACCCTTTCTGCAAGTGGAGGGCATTTTTCTCTTTTTTCTATAGGAAGTGACAGATGTGGAGAGAGGGAGCGAAAATAGGATGAGTTTCCCCAGAATGAAAACCTGGATACGGGCCAGGCGCGGTGGCTCACGCCTGTAATCCCAACACTTTGGGATGCTGAGGCGGGTGGATCACGAAGTCACGAGATCAAGACCATCCTGGCTAACACGTTGAAACCCCGTCTCTACTAAAAATGCAAAAATTAGCCAGATGTGGCGGTGGGCGCCTGTAGTCCCAGGAGAATGGCGTGAACCCGGGAGGCGGAGCTTGCAGTGAGCCGAGATCACGCCACTGCACTCCAGCCTGGGCGACTGAGCGAGACTCCGTCTCAAAAAAAAAAAAAAAAAAAAAAGGCAAAAACAAAAACAAAAACAAAAAACTGGATATGAAGACTACCATAAGAGCTTAAAACCATAGAAAAAATGTCAGGGTTGGAAAGAGTCCCCAGACTTTTCATTCATTATAATTCCCTCTACCAGTCCACTGGGTTTCAGGAAAACAGGAACGTTCACATGCTACTGTTTAAGTGAGTGAGTCAGTGCGTGTGTGTGTGTGTGTGTGTGTGTGTGTGTGTGTTACAGGATATTATAAGAATAGAATAGGGAATCTTCCAGGTATCTGAGGAATAGAAAAAAGCCAGGTCACATGGGAACCAGGACTGGAAAGTCAGAAACCGACAGGATTCTATCTCTTTCCATTTGTCAGGGACTACACAGTCTCTTTCTTCTCCTCAAAATCGACCATTCAGCTCGCAGTGGAAGATAGCCTTATTACAATAGTCCCTCCTTATCCAGGGCTTAATTTTTTTGTGGTTTTAGTTACCCACGATTAACCATGGTTTGAAAACATTACATACAATAAGATATTTTGAGGACAGAGAGACTATATTTATACAACTTTTACTACAGTATATTGTTATAATTGTTCTATTTTATTATTAATTATTATTGTTAATCTCTTACTGTGACTAATTTATAAAGTAAACTTCATCATAGGTATGTATGTGCAGGAGAAAACATAGTAAATGTAGAATTCAGTACTACCAGAGGTTTCAGGCATCCATTGAATGTAATGAAACATATTTCCCACTTAGAAGAGGGGACTAGTGTAAGTTTTTTCACTCAACAAGAAAATAGAAAGACAATTAGAAAAGTCAGAAAACACAAAAAATCCTGGTTTAAAAATGAAGCAAACTAATCTATGGAATTATTTTGAACTGATGAAGTGTCAAGAGAGAGAATCCATTTAACTGTGGTACTCGGAATATTCTTAGCATGATGCAAGTTTAATAACAAGAATTACAACACCTTCCTAATGGATTCATTCACATGACCTAATAATAATAACAATAATAATGAACTCTTATTGACATTTTACTATGTGTCAGGCACTGTGCTAAGTGCTTTATAGATTATTTAATCTTCAAACAATTATTTGAGGGTAGGTATTATCTCATTTTTTTTCAGATGAAAAATTGAGGCCTAGAGAGATTGAGTGACTCTACCAAGTCACATGGCTCTTCAGTGGCAGAGCTATTCTAAGCTGCATGATTTACTTCTGTGATATATTGCTTCTGGCTAAGCTATGTTATCCAATCAGCAATAAATTATATTTACATAATCAGTATTATAAATGCTTTTTTGATTTTTTTAAAGAATTATTCTATAAATAAAGCATGTAAGACTTGATTATAATAACAAAAGAGAATATAAACATTATCAACCTTGATCACATAAAAATAGTAATATAAAGTTAGGGGAAAGAGAGGGGAACAAAAGGAAAATAGCATTGACTTCCTCATATTTCTCAGTAAAAGAGATATTATTTAACATTACTACATCAAAAAAGCTGTATTTTTAAAGTTATATACATAGCCAATAGAACTCAAAATAAGAACAGGTTAACAAGATTTGGAAGGATGGTTAATATATGTGAGTCAAATTTGTAATTTTTTAAAGCACTACTCAAGAAATCCTTGAAGTTGATAAACCAAGAAACAGTATAAGCTGTTATTTGAATTATGTAGATGACTACCAGGGAAAAAAAACTATAAACAAGTGAAAGCCAGTTACCTACAAAAAGTGAGCCTGGGGTGCTGATTATGGAGTGAGATTTTTAGTCTTTATTTCTTGCCATTTAAGTGATTATTTCCATGTGCACACATTACTTTTTATAATAGGAACCATGCCCATACTACTATTCACTTCAGTAAATCTACATCTAGGTTTCCATCCCCGAGAAATGCACATCATATACATGTAAGTGGCACCAAGTGAGATGAGGGGCTTCTTCCAAAGGCTGGAACCACAACCCCCCAGGGGGCTCTGGGTAAACATCACTAGCCCCAGTGGTCTTGGGTTCTTTTGTACCTATCTGAATGCCATTACACGCCCATCCATCCCAAGGTTCAGCCCAGAGATGGGAGAAAACAAGGACACTTTTGAACTTTTCACTCACTCTTCTCTTTTACATAGTCCCAGGTAGGAGTTCCACTTCCTCTTCCGATCTATGTCTTACCATTCTAATCCCAGGGCACAAAAAGCCTCAAGGTTTGGCCTTAATGGTAGATTGGGTACATGAAGGAAAAGTAGCTTACAAAAAAGGGTACAGAGCCAAATCAGGAATGAACTTCCATTCACAATTGCTTCAAAGAGAATAAAATACCTAGGAATCCAACTTACAAGGGATGTAAAGGACCTCTTCAAGGAGAACTACAAACCACTGCTCAGTGAAATCAAAGAGGACACAAACAAATGGAAGAACATACCATGCTCATGGATAGGAAGAATCAATATCGTGAAAATGGCCATACTGCCCAAGGTTATTTATAGATTCAATGCCATCCCCATCAAGCTACCAATGAGTTTCTTCACAGAATTGGAAAAAACTGCTTTAAAGTTCATATGGAACCAAAAAAGAGCCCGCATTGCCAAGACAATTCTAAGTCAAAAGGACAAAGCCGGAGGCATCACGCTACCTGACTTCAAACTCTACTACAAGGCTACAGTAACCAAAACAGCATGGTACTGGTACCAAAACAGAGATATAGACCAATGGAACAGAACGGAGCCCTCAGAAATAATGCCACACATCTACAACCATCTGATCTTTGACAAACCTGACAAAAACAAGAAATGGGGAAAGGATTCCCTATTTAATAAATGGTGCTGGGAAAATTGGCTAGCCATAAGTAGAAAGCTGAAACTGGATCCTTTCCTTACTCCTTATACGAAGATTAATTCAAGATGGATTAGAGACTTAAATGTTAGACCTAATACCATAAAAACCCTAGAAGAAAATCTAGGTAGTACCATTCAGGACATAGGCATGGGCAAGGACTTCATGTCTAAAACACCAAAAGCAACGGCAGCAAAAGCCAAAATTGACAAATGGGATCTCATTAAACTAAAGAGCTTCTGCACAGCAAAAGAAACTACCATCAGAGTGAACAGGCAACCTACAGAATGGGAGAAAATTTTTGCAATCTACTCATCTGACAAAGGGCTAATTTCCAGAATCTACAAAGAACTCAAACAAATATACAAGAAAAAAACAAACAACCCCATCCAAAAGTGGGGAAAGGATATGAACAGACATTTCTCAAAAGAAGACATTCATACAGCCAACAGACACATGAAAAAATGCTCATCATCACTCGCCATCAGAGAAATGCAAATCAAAACCACAATGAGATACCATCTCACACCAGTTAGAATGGCAATCATTAAAAAGTCAGGAAACAACAGGTGTTGGAGAGGATGTGGAGAAATAGGAACACTTTTACACTGTTGGTGGGATTGTAAACTAGTTCAACCATTATGGAAAACAGTATGGCAATTCCTCAAGGATCTAGAACTCGATGTACCATATGACCCAGCCATCCCACTACTGGGTATATACCCAAAGGATTATAAAGTATGCTACTACAAAGACACATGCACACGTATGTTTATTGCAGCACTATTCACAATAGCAAAGACTTGGAATCAACCCAAATGTCCATCAGTGACAGACTGGATGAAGAAAATGTGGCACATATACACCATGGAATACTATGCAGCCATAAAAAAGGATGAGTTTGCGTCCTTTGTAGGGACATGGATGCAGCTGGAAACCATCATTCTTAGCAAACTATCACAAGAAGAGAAAACCAAACACCGCATGTTCTCACTCATAGGTGGGAACTGAACAATGAGTTCACTTAGACTTGGGAAGGGGAACATCACACACTGGGGCCTATCATGGGGAGGGGGGAGGGGGGAGGGATTGCATTGGGGAGTTATACCTGATATAAATGATGAATTGATGGGTGCTGACGAGTTGATGGGTGCAGCACACCAACATGGCACAAGTATACATATGTAACAAACCTGCACGTTATGCACATGTACCCTAGAACTTAAAGTATAATAAAAATAAAAAAATAAAAAATAAAAAAAAAAGGGTACACAATTTTGGGAGGTATTTGAAAGATATTGTCTCCTGTACATACATAGATGCATGGAAAATAGCCTGCAAGGATACAGGCCACTTCAAGAGCAGTTGGCACCTCTAGGGAGAGCAGTGGGGGAGGGGAGGATGTATTCATGTAGGACACAGGTAAAGGTGGTTTTTTTTGGTGCTATGGACATTTATTTACTGCTTTTCTATGTTTAACCCATTTTAATCATCACAATAGCCAAGTGAGGTTAGTTTTTACCTCCAGTTAAAAAAAATTAATAGACTATTCTTTGAATAGTTTTAGGTTTACAGAAAAATCATATGGAAAGTATAGAGAGTTCCTATACACTTAGCCTCACACCCTCCTCCCCAATTTCTCCTATTATTAACACTTTGCATTAATGTCATACATTTGTTATATTGATGAGCCAATGTTACATTATTACGACCCAAAGTTCATGGTTTACACCAGGTTTCACTCTTGCTGCTGTACATCCTATGGGTTTTGACAAATGCACAATGTCATGCATCCACCATGACAGTATCATACAAAATAGTTTAACCTCCCTAAGACTCCCTGCACTCCACCTGTTCGTCTCTCCCCCAATTGATTTTTTAAAAATCCATGATTGTCCTGCTTGCCCTGCATGCATTTCCCTCTTGCCCACGAAGTGAAACCTGGTCCACTGCACCTGTTCCTTCAGTTACTGACTGCTGCCTGTGATAATAGTAGCATGAGTGGTCTTCAAGCACCTCATATCCTGCCACTACCGCCACTTGTCTGGGGAAAACCCAGACAGGATGAGATCCGCATTCCCAGCTGTCCCTGTCTTCCAAGGAAGAGAAACCCTAAACCAGAAGCTAAAGAGTGAAACCAGATATCCCAGGGAAGGGGTGGGGGACGTTAAGTCCCCCGGTGGTCTGCGAAAGAGGTGCCAAGCCAGAAGCCCCAAAGTGCTGGGAAAACCAGCACAGAGAAGCAGACGATGCCAGGAAGCATCTCAGGCATGGTGGAGGGGCTTGGGGGGACTCAAATGACAGGACTGAAGATTTGTGAGGATTTGTGAGGCACTCAAAAATTGCAGAGCGATTACGAGCACTAGGGAGCTCTCTTGCTTCCTGGAAAAAATCAAAGCTTGACTCCCAAGGTTGGCACTGGGGGCATCTCTTGTGGAGACAGCTCAGAGTGAGGTTGGGAGATACTTTTCTAGGAAGTGTTTTTCAAATTTTTTTACCGTGACCTATGGTAAGAATATATTTCAGGTTGAGCACGGTGGCTCACATATGTAATATGGGAGGCTGAGGCAGGAGAATCACTTGATCCCAGGAGTTTGAGGCTGCAGTAGACCATGTTCACACCACTGCACTCCAGCCTGGGTAACAAAGAGAGACCCTGTCTCAAAATAATAATAATAATAATAATAATAATATATTTCATATTGGCATCTAGTGCACACATGTGATGCACACACAAATACCCACACACTTTCAGCATTCGCTGGGAACTTACTAGAAAGGCTAGCAATAATCAGAATCTGCATTTTAATAAGATTCCCAAGTAATTATGATGTATAGAAAAGTTTAAGAAACTGCTTCAGGGGGCCCCAAGCTAAAGATGACTAAATTATAATGTATTTAACTGATGTTAAGTACATTAGTTAATCTCACTCTGTAAGTTTCCTCCCTTGGCAACCAGAGCCCTTTATAAATTGTCTAAATACTGAAGGTTGGGATTCTGTTTTCCATCCCTCTAAAAACCTCACTACATAATAACTAAAACTAATAACTTACTTGTATTATCAAGCTAACCATGTGCCAAGACCTGTTCTAATGCCTTACTTCTATTAACTCTTAATCCTCTTTGTTACTTTAGTAAGGTAAATTCCATTATTTTGCATTTTATGTATGAGGAAATTGAGGCATAGAAAGTTTAAATAACTTTCCCAGGTCACATAACTAATAAATGGAGAAATAAAAGTATAAAAACACAAAAGGGAAAGAACAAGAGCAGGAAGTGTATAAGGGATAGAAAATGGTCAACAGGCCAGGTACAGTGGCTCACATCTGTAATCCCAGAACTTTGGGAGGCCAAGGCAGGAGGATTGCTCGAGCTCAGGAGTTAGAGACCAGTCTGGGCATCATAGGGATACCACGTCTCTACAAAAATAAAAAGCAAAAATATTAGTCAGGCGTGCTGGCACATGTCTGTGGTCCCAGCTACTCAGGAGGCTGAAATAGGAGGATCACTTGAGCACGGGAGGTCAAGGCTGCAGTGAGTCATGATCATGCCACTGTACTCTAGCCTGGGCAATAGAGTGAGACCCTGTTTCAAGAAAAAAGAGAGAGAGAGAGAGAAAGAAACAAAGAAAGAGAAAGAGAGGAAGGAAGGAAGGAAGGGAGGAAGGAAGGAAGGAAGGAAGGAAGGAAGGAAGGAAGGAAGGAAGG